>NC_088419.1:46766893-47004393 GCF_034236695.1 Oncorhynchus nerka
ATAAACTGTCAGAAACCATCTCAGGGAAGCTTATTGCTAGTTGTCCTCACCAGGTTCTTGACCTGACTGCAGTTCTGGGTCATACCCAACTTAAGTAGGCATGCGCTCACCTTCGATGGCTACTGGCATGCTGGAGAAGTGTGCTCTTCAAGGATGAATCATGGTTTCAACTGTACTGGGAAGATGGCAGACAGCATGTATGGCGTTATATGCTAGAGCAGGTTTGCTGATGTCAATGATGTGTCCGATGGTGGCGGTTGAGTAATAACCTCTCACCCAACATCAACAAAACAAATAAGCTGATCGTGGACTCCAGGAAACAGCAGAGGGAGCACCACCCATCCACATCGATGGGACCGCAGTGGAGAAGGTGGAAAGCTTCAAGTTCTTCTGCGTACATATCACTGACAAACTGAAATGGTCCCCCCACACAGACAGTGTGATGAAGAAGGCGCAATAGCGCCTTTTCAACCTCAGGAGGCTGAAGAAATGTGGCTTGTCACCTAAAACCCTCATGAACTTTTACAGATGCACAATTGAGAGCATCCTGTCGGGCTGTATCACTGCCTGGTACGGTAATTGCACTGCCCGCAACCGCAGGTTTCTCCAGCGGGTGGTGCAGTCTGCCCAACGCATCACTGGGGGCAAACTACCTGCCCTCCAGGACACCTAGAGCCCCCGATATCACAGGAAGGCCAAAAAGATCATCAAGGATAACCACCACCCGAGATTGTTCACCCCGCTATCATCCAGAAGGTGAGGTCAGTACAGGTGCATCAAAGCTGGGACCGAGAGACTGAAAAACAGCTTCTATCTCAAGGCCATCAGACTGTTAAATAGCCATCACTTGCACATTAGAGGCTGCTGCGCTACATACATAGATTTGAAATCGCTGGCCACTTTATTAATGGAACTCTAGTCACTTTCATAATGTTTAAATATTTTGCATTACTCATCTCATATGTATATACTGTATTATATCCTGTTCTACTGTATCTTAGTCTATGCCACTCTGACATTGTTCGCCCAAATATTTATATATTCTTAATTGCTTTAATTTAGATTTGTGTGAATTGTGTCTATTGTTGTGAAAGTGTTAGATATTACTTCACTGTTGGAGCAAGAAACAATAATTTCGCTACACCCGCAACCACATCTGCTAAACACGTGTATGTGACAAATAACCTTTGATTTGATTCGATTTGACTATGCCACTAATATAGTGTTATGATTTAATTTGCCTCCAAAACATCTTGTTCGGGTCTCAAAGCTAAGTGAAGGTTCGGCTCCTCACACTTGGTCTAATAGAAGATGGGTGGGGAGACAAACCCTGACACACAAACACAGTCTGAATTGAAATTGGATTACATTTAGATTTGTGTCACTGGCCTACACACAATACTCCATAATGTCAAAGTGGAATTGTGTTTTTAGAACCACAAAGACCAGGGAGGTTTTCCAATGCTCAACAATGAAGAAGGGCACCAATTGGTAGATGGGTAAAAACAAAAGCAGTCATTGAACATCCCTTTGTGACTAATTATACATTGGACGGTGTGTCAATACACCCAGTAACTGCAAAGATACAGGCGTCCTTCCTGACTCCGTAGCCAGAGAGAAAGAAAACCACTCTGGGATTACCAACTAGCTCTCACAGTGTGATGTCATGTTTCTTAAATGTCAAATTTAGAAATTGTTGCAAACGTCAAATTCCAAAGAGTCTAAGGTAAAGTGTAGGCATTCACTCAGAATTTTTAAGGTTAGGTTTTACATTCATTCCAAGATGGCATAGCAGTCGGATGTGTGTCTTTGTCTTGTCCTATGTATATATCGTTATTGTCGTATATATTTTGTATATATTTTAATCTCACTTTCTATCTACGGACTGAATATACTCTCCTGCAACCCGCCTCACCCAATGTGGTACGTATCTGCTATGTTTATACTTTAGAACCAGAACCCCCTTCAGAAGCTAGCCAGATAACTAGCTACTAGATAGTAGTCAGTTAGCCACTGCTAGCGGTCCTCACCGTTAACTCGGACATCAACCAGCCTCAACCCAATTCCTGCCAGCCCGCACAGCGCAATATCAACCCAGAGCATATCGGATTGCTTTTTCTCTATCACATGTCCGGATTCCTACCGTAAACTCTGAACCTTTTACACCGGATCATCGCAGCTAGCTAGCTGCTATCCGAGTGGCTACTCCTGGCTAAAGTCTCTGTCCCGAAGCAAGCACCAGTTAGCCTGGAGCTAGCCTGGAGCTAGGCCCATCTCCCGGCTAGCCAAAGAGGTCCACCAGCCAATTCTTGGGCTACAATACCTTTTTTGCCAATTGGCCTGGACCCTTTACTGCTGACACGAAGCCCCGCCGATCAATCAGAACTGGTCTGCCGACGTAACCATCTGAGGTGGTCTCAGTAGGCTCTTCCGTTGCGAGGTCGCCGGATGCCTATCTATAGCCTGCTAGCTGTCTGAATCGTGTGTCTCCAGCTCGCCTAGCGTAGCAGCAACTACGGAATTGGCTCCCTGACTCATCTAGTGCTACTCATTGGACCCTATGATCACTCGGCTACACATGCCTCTCCCTAATGTCAATATGCCTTGTCTATTGCTGTTTTGGTTATTGTCTTATTTCACTGTCGAGCCCCTAGCCGCTGCGGTCATCCCCCTCTTCAAAGGGGGAGACACGCTAGACCCAAACTGTTCTAGACCTATAGCCATCCTGCCCTGCCATTCCAAAGTCTTCGAAAGCCAAGTTAACAAACAGAGCACCGACCATTTCGAATCCCACGGTACCTTCTCCACTATGCAATCTGGTTTCCGAGCTGGTCATGGGTGCACCTTAGCCATGCTCAAGGTCCTAAACAATATCATAACCACCATCGATAAAAGACAGTAATGTGCAGCCGTCTTCATCAACCTGCCCAAGGCTTTTGACTCTGTCAATAACCGCATTCTTATCAGCAGACTCAATAGCCTTGGTTTCTCAAATGACTGCCTCGCCTGGTTCACCAACTACTTCGCAGATAGAGTTCAAATAGTGTGTCAAATCAGGAGGGCCTGTTGTCCGGACCTCTGGCAGTCTCTATTGGGGTGCCACAGGGTTAATTTCTTGGGCCGACTCTTTTCTCTGTTTATATCAACGATGATGCTGCTTGTGATTTTCTGATCCAGCTCTACGCAGACGACACCATTCTGTATATATCTGGCCCTTCTTTGGAAACCTCCAAACGAACTTCAATGCCATAACACTCCTTCCATGGCCTCCAACTGCTTTTAAATTATATTAAATTAAATGCAAATTTATTAAATTAAATTAATTAAATGCATGCTCTTCAACTGATTGTTGCCCGCACCCGTCCGCCCAACTAGCATCACAACTCTGGACGGTTCTGACTTAGAATATGTGGACAACTACAAATACCTAGGTGTCTGGTTAGACTGTAAACTCTCTTTCCAGACTCACATTAAGCATCTTCAATCCAAAATTAAATCTAGAATCGGCTTCCTATTTCGCAACAAAGCCTCCTTCACTCATGCTGTCAAACATACCCTCGTAAAACTGACTATCCTACCGATCCTCGACTTTGGCGATGTCATTTACAAAATAGCCTCCAACACTCTACTCAGCAAACTGGATGTAGTCTATCACAGTGCCATCCGTTTTGTCACCAAAGCCCCATATACTACCCACCACTGCGACCTGTATGCTCTTGTTGGCTGGCCCTCACTACATATACGTCGCCAAACCCACTGGCTCCAGGTCATCTGTAAGTCTTTGCTAGGTAAAGTCCCGCCTTATCTCAGCTCACTGGTCGCCGTTTATCCTATGTGTAACTCTGTGTTTGTGTCGCACTGCTTTGCTTTATCTTGGACAGGTCGCAGTTGTAAATGAGAACTTGTTCTCAACTGGCATACCTGGTTAAATAAAGGGGAAATCAAATAAATAAATAAAAAGTTTAGGTAGTAAGGTAAGGGTTAAGGTCTGGGATAGGCTTAAAACAAAAATGTCAAAAACAACTTTCTATTGCTGGATTTGAACTATCAACCTTTGGATTTAAAATCAGAGGTTTGCGACCATCCACATCACCCTAGCAAAACTGAAAAATACTTGAACATAACAGCGCTTACTGTTGCCCCTAGTGGCTGGTTTCGTCGCCATCTGACATCCTCAGACCTGGATGGCTGTCGAATACTGACTTGTATCCCGGGCGACCTGGCCAGGGATTTCACCATAAGGCCAATGATGACTTTAAAACAGTTACAGAGTTTAACGGCTGTGATAGGAAAATACAGGATGGATTGACAACATTGTAGTTATTCCACAATACTAACCTAAAGGACACAGTGAAAAGTACAGGATGGATTAACAACATTGTAGTTATTCCACAATACTAACCTAAAGGACACAGTGAAAAGAAGAAAGCCTGTACATACTGCAAGTATTCCATCCTGTTTGGAATAAGGAACTAAAGTAAAACTGCAACAAATGTTGCAAAGAAATGTACTCTATGTCCTGAATACAAAACATTATGTTTGGAGCAAATCCAACAAAACAAATCACTGAGTACCACTCTTCATATTTTCAAAGATGGTGGTGGCTGCATAATATTATGCATCTGCCTGTCATTGGAAAGGATAAACATTAACGGAATAGAGCTAAGCACAGGCAAAATCCTAGAGGAAAACCTGGTTCGGTCTGATTTCCAACAGACACTAGGAGAAAAATTCACCACCTTTCAGCAGGACAATAACTGAAAACAAAAAGCCAAATATACACTGGAATTGCTCACCAAGACAACATTGAATGTTCCTGAGTGGCCTAATTACAGTTTTGACTTAAATCGGCTTGAAAATCAATGGCGAGACTTGCTCTCTAGCAATGATCAACAACCAACTTGACAGAGCTTGAATCAATTGTGGTTCAACAAAGTACTGAGTGAATTGTCTCAATACTTACGTAAATGTTGTATTTCAGTTTTTTATTTGTATTGTATTTGCAAAAAAATATATGTTTTTGCTTCGTCATTATGGGGTATTTTGTGTGGATCAATGACGAAAAAAAAACAATTTTATCAATTTTAGAATAAGTTTATAACGTAACAAAATGTGGAAAAAGTAAAGGGGTCTGAAAACTTTCCGAATGCACTGTATGTACTGTATAGGCTACATGTACAACGGTGGCGGTCAGTGTCATTTAAGATGAGGGAGGACTAAAACAAATGTTAAGCATGGTGTTATGCAGGTGAGTAAGGACCCAAAAGCGGTTTAACAAGCGTACCGAAATTACGAATGAAACGACGATAGAAATTCGCGAAACCGAGAAAGCGCTGCAGCTCGACACGTGACTTAGGGACGGGCCAATCGCTGACAGCTTGGACCTTAGCGGGATCCATCTGAATGCCTTCAGCGGAAATAACAGAACCGAGAAATGTGACGGAGGAGACATGAAAAGCGCACTTCTCAGCCTTCACATAAAGACAATTCTCTAAAAGGCGCTGGAGGACACGTCGAACGTGCTGAACATGAATCTGGAGTGACGGTGAAAAAAATCAGGATATCGTCAAGGTAAACGAAAACAAAGATGTTCAGCATGTCTCTCAGTACATCATTCACTAATGCCTGAAAGACAGCTGGAGCGTTAGCGAGACCGAACGGCAGAACCCGGTATTCAAAGTGCCCTAACGGAGTGTTAAACGCCGTTTTCCACTCATCCCCCTCCCTGATGCGCACGAGATGGTAAGCGTTACGAAGGTCCAACTTAGTGAAAAACCTGGCTCCCTGCAGGATCTCGAAGGCTGAAGACATAAGGGGAAGCGGATAACGATTCTTAACCGTTATGTCATTCAGCCCTCGATAATCCACGCAGGGGCGCAGGGTCCCGTCCTTTTTCTTAACAAAAAAAATAGTCTACCCCGGGGGGGAGTGGTACCCGGAAGGAGATCAATACTACAATCATACGACCGGTGAGGAGGAAGGGAGGTGGCCCTGGACCGACTGAAGACCGTGCGCAGATCATGATATTCCTCCGGCACCCCTGTCAAATCACCAGGCTCCTCCTGTGAAGAAGGGGCAGAAGAAACAGGAGGGATAGCAGACATTAAACACTTCACATGACAAGAGACGTTCCAGGAGAGGATAGAATTACTAGACCAATTAATAGAAGGATTATGACACACTAGCCAGGGATGGCCCAAAACAACAGGTGTAAAAGGTGAACGAAAAATCAAAAAAGAAATGGTTTCGCTATGATTACCAGAGACAGTGAGGGTTAAAGGTAGCGTTTCACGCTGAATCCTGGGGAGAGGACTACCATCGAAGGCGAACATGGCCGTGGGCTCCCCTAACTGTCTGAGAGGAATGTCATGTTCCCGAGCCCAGGCTTCGTCCATAAAACAGCCCTCCGCCCCAGAGTCTATCAAGGCACTGCAGGAAGCTGCCGAACCGGTCCAGCGTAGATGGACCGACAAGGTAGTACAGGATCTTGAAGGAGAGACCTGAGTAGTAGCGCTCACCAGTAGCCCTCCGCTTACTGATGAGCTCTGGCTTTTACTGGACATGAAATGACAAAATGACCAGCGGAACCGCAATAGAGACAGAGGCGGTTGGTGATTCTCCGTTCCCTCTCCTTAGTCGAGATGCGAATACCCCCCAGCTGCATGGGCTCAGCACCTGAGCCAGTGGAGGAAGATGGTAGTGATGCGGAGAGGGGGGAAACGGATAACGCGAGCTCTCTTCCACGAGCTCGGTGACGAAGATCTACCCGTCGTTCTATGTGAATAGCGATTTCAATCAAGGAATCCACGCTGGAAGGAACCTCCCGGGAGAGAATCTCATCCTTTACCTCCGCGCGGAGACCCTCCAGAAAATGAGCGAGCAACGCCGGCTCGTTCCAGTCACTGGAGGCAGCAAGAGTGCGAAACTCTATAGAGTAATCCGTTATGGATCGATTACCTTGACATAGGGAAGACAGGGCCCTGGAAGCTTCTTTCCCAAAAACTGAACGATCAAAAACCCGTATCATCTCCTCCTTAAAGTTCTGATACTGGTTAGTACACTCAGCCCTTGCCTCCCAGATTGCCGTGCCCCACTCACGAGCCCGTCCAGTAAGGAGAGATATGACGTAGGCGATACGAGCTGTACCCCTGGAGTACGTGTTGGGCTGGAGAGAGAACACAATATCACACTGGGTGAGGAACGAGCGGCATTCAGTGGGCTCCCCAGAGTAACACGGTGGGTTATTAATTCTGGGCTCCGGAGACTCGGAAGCCCTGGAAGTAGCCGGTGGATCGAGGCGGAGATGGTGAATATGTTTCGAGAGGTCGGAGACTTGGGCGGCCAGGGTCTCAACGGCATGTCGAGCAGCAGACAATTCCTGCTCGTGTCTGCCTAGCATTGCTCCCTGGATCTCGACGGCTGAGTGGTGAGGATCCGAAGTCGCTGGGTCCATTCTTGGTCGGATTCTTCTGTTATGCAGGTGAGTAAAGGACCCAAAAGCGGTCGAGCGGTTAGAGCTACTAGTTCCCCTTTGGGAACTCACCCCACCCCCCCTGAGCTGTAATGTGGCGCAGGGAACGCAAGAAATAATCCTAAAAATATTTAACCTCCACAGAATCGCTTGAAAAATGGCTCAAATGAAAGATAAAGAAGTTATTTATCTACCCAGCAAGTCAGATTTCTAAAATGTTTTACGGCGAAAACATAGCACATATTTATGTCCAACCACCACTGCATACATACTTCATTAGCTTAGCCAAGTAGGAAAAAATATGCAATCAACAAACGCAGGATTAAAAGAAAAATAATTTCACTAACCTTTTGAAATCTTCATCAGATGACAGTAATATAACATGTTACACAGTACATTCATTTTTTTTCAATAATATGCAATATATATCCATAAATCTCTGTTTACAATTATGCATCGTTCAAAAAATGCTACTCCAATGTCAGGAGAAATAAATAGCCCCGGCAGATAACGTCAGCTAACAAGGAATACACATCATAAACTTTGACTAAATATGCATGTTTTACATATGTATGGCAAGATAAACTTCTTCTAAATGCAATTGCTATGTTACAATTATTTTTAACGTTACATTTGGCGTTTACTAGGCTATAATAGAGAGTCGGCGCTCTCAGTTAGCATGCTGACTCCTCTATCATGGAGTCGGCAGAAACCCAAAATGAAGACGTAAATATTCCCTTACCATGGCTGTTCTTGCTTCAGAAGACGTGGAAGGGTTAATACTCACCAAGTTAGCGTTCAGTTTGCAAGTCTGTGTCTTTCCGTTCTCAAACTAGACACTTTTCGGTCGAAATGTATGCAAATTTCAAGTGGCTGCGCACCAAAACGTCGAAAGTATACATTATATTTCGAGTAAACTTGTCAAACTATGTTTATAATTAAGCCTTAGCATGTTATAAAGGTCTACAGCAATCGTGAGGGCGAACAGATTAGCACACGTTGTTCAGTCTGTCCTGGGAGAAAGAGAGAGAAATCTTCAGTCTCCCATTGGTGAAACTTTTTTTGTGCGTCACCGGGACGTTTGGTCACGCTGAACGTCTCGTGAGCACGTGATTCTCGCAGTTACAGGCCTCATCGAAAGCAGGCTTCACGCTGAAGACATAGAACGTGTTTCCATGGTTATAGCTCTTTGGGAAGTGTGTAAACAATGACGTCAAAGTGATGGCAACTTTTCCCATTACAAGAGAGACTTTGGGAGAATGCATGCCCTGAGACTTCTGCTTTAGCTAGAGACAAAATTTAAACGGTTTTATAAGCTTTAGAGTGTTTCCTATTCGATAACAATTTTTAATTGCATATATTAGCAACTTTTGACAAAAATTTATCATGGTTTATATGGGTGCCGAATTCCTCCAGAAGGGGCAGTATTCTGAGGTAGCCTTAAGAGGAGAAACAGAGTCTTTTAATGTCCAAACAGGGAAAACATAAATCCTCAATCTTTACAGGAGATGTCCAAACAGGGAAAACATAAATCCTCAATCTTTACAGGAGAGTCCCCTTCTAGTAGTAGAGGAGAATAGCAGGGCTAGCGGCAACAGACTGCAGGTCCCTCCGGGTAGGCGCGGGCCGTAGAGGACAGAGACACCTGCTCACACGCAGCATCTGATGAAGAGGCAGATTACGACAGGACAGGACAAGGGCAAAGCAAACGAGAATCCGACAAAGACAGAAGCAGAAACAGAGAGAGAAATAGAGACTTAATCAGAGGCCAAAGAGGGGACAGGTGTGAGAGAGTAAACGAGGTCGTTAGGAGAATGAGGAACAGCTGGGAGCAGGAACGGAACCATAGAGAGAGAGAGAGAGATAGAGAGAGAGAAAGTAACCTAATACGACCAGCAGGGGGAAACGAAGAGAAGAGAAAGCACAGGGACAAGACATAACATGACAATACATGACACATGGTCTCATTTCTATTACAGCGTATTGTTTGACTGTCATTCATATTCCATTCACCCAGCTCAATGTAACATTGATATGATGGGTATAGGGAAAAATAGTATCATAGTAGCCTAAACCTAAGGTTGCTACAACCTAGCCTAGCCTATAAATGGACATTTACAAAGAGGTCAAGAGAAATTTGAGTTATCAAGGTGACAGACATTGATACATTCAATACCACCTTCCACACTCTCGCCTGCATCTAGCTAATCTAGGGTGTAATCATTAATCCAACAGCTGCAAACGAGAGTTTATATTGGACAAATTCAGGTTCATTTATCCCCATTTCGTTCCATTTGCTTCCGTTTAAGAAACTTTTGTCAACAGAAACGTGTGGTGGTTAATTCTTTTACTATCAAATGAGGAGAGACAAACTCATCACACAAATCAGAGTTATACTTAAACTAAATCTTTAATCACTTATTAATAAGGGAGCAGGTCAATTACAACAAACACATGAATCGATTGAGTGCTCTACAATAATGATGGCTGGTCGAGGAATCACCCTCAGATGATTCATTGAGAGTCCCGAGACAAAAGTACAAAGTTATTTTATAGCCAAGATACACTCCCTTCAGTCTACAAGACAAACAGCAGATGTATGAAATGGGTCACAAGGTTAAGATTATATAGATTATATATAGAATATAAAAACTGTTGCTGTAAAAACTGTTCTCATTGTGTAGATACCAGGGTCTGGCACTGGAGTCATCTCGACCTGGTACCAGAAACATTAACTCTGGAATACGGAATACGGTCTCTTTAGGTTTTATTACCCAAAAGACATCGTAAATCTCCTGTCAGTGTTAAATCTCCCAGAGCCCCACTTTCAGTTCACACAGACACAATAGAGTTATAAGAACCCTCTATTCTGTTGCATATAACAACAATTTGATGCAATAAAACTATTATAACAACATCTTGTTATAATTGTTATAGTATAACAACATCTAAACTATTACAACAACATCTAATAGGCAGAATGAATACAGCCCTGATCACATGCAAACACAGTTGACTTTCATAGAAGGCACATACCAACACCATGATTCCTTTGATCATTGTACAATTCCTTCTCACATCTTCTCCTCTCACGTTTTCCCTTCGGTTGTGAAGACATCAGCTGTCTGCAGGAGAAAACAAAACTTTCAGAGCCAAACCTTCATATAATAACTGCTACACACAGCCTGCATCCTTGTCATCATATTCAACATAGCTACTAGAACTAGAGCGTTACCAACACCATGATCCCTTTGATCATTGTACAATTCCTTCTCACATCTTCTCCTCTCACGTTTTCCCTTCGGTTGTGAACTTCAGTGCACAAGACATCAGCTGTCTGCAGGAGAAAACAAAACTTTCAGAGCCAAACCTTCATATAATAACTGCTACACACAGCCTACATCCTTGTCATCATATTCAACATAGCTACTAGAACTAGAGCGTTAGTAAACCCGTTGCAATCCTTCAGTATTGTGTTCAGTCAGCAGCAAGCAGTTTAGTAGTTATACTGACGAGCCCTGATGGCAATAAATTAATAAAAACAAAAGGTTACCTTGACTTGGAAGAGTTCCAATGTTAGATAACCATAGCCAGCTAGCTAACACAGCATCTCTCTCTGATTGAGTAGGCTAAACTAGCTAGCTGCACAGGCTAACTAAGTAAGTGAAAGAGACAAACAATACCACAAAATATATATATTACAACAAAATACTAGTGAACCACAAAGTCCGGCATTCATAGCAAATGCTGATGCCGCCCGCTAGGTAGAGGGGACATCCCAAAACCTTGAATAATGGTGCTGTTTACTTCGAACGACCACCTCACAGTAATCTCAGAACTTCTATAGGCAAGATTATTTTGATAACGTTTGTTTTTCACTAATGTTTGTCAGCATGCCCGTGTGGTGTTCAGTGCCTGGCTGTGCTAATTACATACAAACACAAAAATGTGTTACCTTTCATCGTTCTAGCTACCAGAGATTTCCCCAGATTCTGCCAGTGGCTTGTGGCTATCAAGAATGATGTTGTAGCTTTCATGTATATATCTACCTCATATCCAAGCACATTGATCTGGTATTGCTATTTCCTGTACATAGCTCCATTCTTGTGTATTTTATTCCCTGTGTTACCAAAAAAAATCATACTTTTTTTTACTCTGCATCATTGGGAAGGGTTTGTAAACACGTTTAAATGTGAACAAATACAATTTGATTTTGAATATCCTCCTGACACTGTGGACAAATTTGATAACATGTTATTGAGATAAGGTGTAACCATAGAGAATGATAGATGAATGATAAAATGATAGGGCTTCCGAGTGGCACAGCAATCTGAGGCACTGCATCGCTAGTGCTAGATGCGTCACTACTGTATCACAACCAGCCGCGATCGGGAGTCCCATAGGGCGGCGCACAATTGGCCCAGTATTGTCCTGGTTAGGGGAGGGTTTAGCCAGGGTAGGCCGTCATTGTAAATAAGAATTTGTTCTTAATTAACTGACTTGCCTAGTTAAAAAAAAGTCAAATAAAATTGAAAAGATGACTCATGCCCAAAAACCAGTTTTAGCCGGGGCAGTGCCACTGAGGACTTTCGCTATTTCCACAAGTGGGAGGGACTTCCTATTGGTTAAGGAAGGATCACATAATTCCATCAGCCAATTAATTAAACTCATGAGAAAACTGCAGATGGCAGTGCAGTGGTTCCTTCTTTAAAAGTTATTTTTTTTTAAACATTTAAGTCATTTAGCAGACGCTCTTATCCAGAGCGACTTACAAATTGGTGCTTTCACCTTATGACATCCAGTGGAACAGCCACTTTACAATAGTGCATCTAGGTCTTTTAAGGGGGGAGGGGAGAAGGATTACTTTATCCTATCCTAGGTATTCCTTAAAGAGGTGGGGTTTCAGGTGTCTCCGGAAGGTGGTGATTGACTCCGCTGTCCTGGCGTCGTGAGGGAGTTTGTTCCACCATTGGGGGGCCAGAGCAGCGAACAGTTTTGACTGGGCTGAGCGGGAACTGTACTTCCTCAGTGGTAGGGAGGCGAGCAGGCCAGAGGTGGATGAACGCAGTGCCCTTGTTTGGGTGTAGGGCCTGATCAGAGCCTGGAGGTACTGAGGTGCCGTTCCCCTCACAGCTCCGTAGGCAAGCACCATGGTCTTGTAGCGGATGCGAGCTTCAACTGGAAGCCAGTGGAGAGAGCGGAGGAGCGGGTGACGTGAGAGAACTTGGGAAGGTTGAACACCAGACGGGCTGCGGCGTTCTGGATGAGTTGTAGGGGTTTAATGGCACAGGCAGGGAGCCCAGCCAACAGCGAGTTGCAGTAATCCAGACGGGAGATGACAAGTGCCTGGATTAGGACCTGCGCCGCTTCCTGTGTGAGGCAGGGTCGTACTCTGCGGATGTTGTAGAGCATGAACCTACAGGAACGGGCCACCGCCTTGATGTTATTTGAGAACGACAGGGTGTTGTCCAGGATCACGCCAAGGTTCTTAGCGCTCTGGGACGAGGACACAATGGAGTTGTCAACCGTGATGGCGAGATCATGGAACGGGCAGTCCTTCCCCGGGAGGAAGAGCAGCTCCGTCTTGCCGAGGTTCAGCTTGAGGTGATGATCCGTCATCCACACTGATATGTCTGCCAGACATGCAGAGATGCGATTCGCCACCTGGTCGTCAGAAGGGGGAAAGGAGAAGATTAATTGTGTGTCGTCTGCATAGCAATGATAGGAGAGACCATGTGAGGTTATGACAGAGCCAAGTGACTTGGTGTATAGCGAGAATAGGAGAGGGCCTAGAACAGAGCCCTGGGGGACACCAGTGGTGAGAGCACGTGGTGAGGAGACGGATTCTCGCCACGCCACCTGGTAGGAGCGACCTGTCAGGTAGGACGCAATCCAAGCGTGGGCCGCGCCGGAGATGCCCAACTCGGAGAGGGTGGAGAGGAGGATCTGATGGTTCACAGTATCAAAGGCAGCCGATAGGTCTAGAAGGATGAGAGCAGAGGAGAGAGAGTTAGCTTTAGCAGTGCGGAGCGCCTCCGTGATACAGAGAAGAGCAGTCTCAGTTGAATGACTAGTCTTGAAACCTGACTGATTTGGATCAAGAAGGTCATTCTGAGAGAGATAGCGGGAGAGCTGGCCAAGGACGGCACGTTCAAGAGTTTTGGAGAGAAAAGAAAGAAGGGATACTGGTCTGTAGTTGTTGACATCGGAGGGATCGAGTGTAGGTTTTTTCAGAAGGGGTGCAACTCTCGCTCTCTTGAAGACGGGAGGGACGTAGCCAGCGGTCAGGGATGAGTTGATGAGCGATGTGAGGTAAGGGAGAAGGTCACCGGAGATGGTCTGGAGAAGAGAGGAGGGGATAGGGTCAAGCGGGCAGGTTGTTGGGCGGCCGGCCGTCACAAGACGCGAGATGTCATCTGGAGAGAGAGGGAGAAAGAGGTCAGAGCACAGGGTAGGGCAGTGTGAGCAGAACCAGCGGTGTCGTTTGACTTAGCAAACGAGGATCGGATGTCGTCGACCTTCTTTTCAAAATGGTTGACGAAGTCATCTGCAGAGAGGGAGGAGGGGGAGGGGGAGGAGGATTCAAGAGGGAGGAGAAGGTGGCAAAGAGCTTCCTAGGGTTAGAGGCAGATGCTTGGAATTTAGAGTGGTAGAAAGTGGCTTTAGCAGCAGAGACAGAGGAGGAAAATGTAGAGAGGAGGGAGTGAAAGGATGCCAGGTCTGCAGGGAGGCGAGTTTTCCTCCATTTCCGCTCGGCTGCCCGGAGCCCTGTTCTGTGAGCTCGCAATGAGTCGTCGAGCCACGGAGCGGGAGGGGAGGACCGAGCCGGCCTGGAGGATAGGGGACATAGAGAGTCAAAGGATGCAGAAAGGGAGGAGAGGAGGGTTGAGGAGGCAGAATCAGGAGATAGGTTGGAGAAGGTTTGAGCAGAGGGAAGAGATGATAGGATGGAAGAGGAGAGAGTAGCGGGGGAGAGAGAGCGAAGGTTGGGACGGCGCGATACCATCCGAGTAGGGGCAGTGTGGGAAGTGTTGGATGAGAGCGAGAGGGAAAAGGATACAAGGTAGTGGTCGGAGACTTGGAGGGGAGTTGCAATGAGGTTAGTGGAGGAACAGCATCTAGTAAAGATGAGGTCGAGCGTATTGCCTGCCTTGTGAGTAGGGGGGAAGGTGAGAGGGTGAGGTCAAAAGAGGAGAGGAGTGGAAAGAAGGAGGCAGAGAGGAATGAGTCAAAGGTAGACGTGGGGAGGTTAAAGTCGCCCAGAACTGTGAGAGGTGAGCCGTCCTCAGGAAAGGAGCTTATCAAGGCATCAAGCTCATTGATGAACTCTCCGAGGGAACCTGGAGGGCGATAAATGATAAGGATGTTAAGCTTGAAAGGGCTGGTAACTGTGACAGCATGGAATTCAAAGGAGGCGATAGACAGATGGGTAAGGGGAGAAAGAGAGAATGACCACTTGGGAGAGATGAGGATCCCGGTGCCACCACCCCGCTGACCAGAAGCTCTCGGGGTGTGCGAGAGCACGTGGGCGGACGAAGAGAGAGCAGTAGGAGTAGCGGTGTTGTCTGTGGTGATCCATGTTTCCGTCAGAGCCAAGAAGTCGAGGGACTGGAGGGAGACATAGGCTGAGATGAACTCTGCCTTGTTGGCCGCAGATCGGCAGTTCCAGAGGCTACCGGAGACCTGGAACTCCACGTGGGTCGTGCGCGCTGGGACCACCAGATTAGGGTGGCTGCGGCCATGCGGTGTGGAGCGTTTGTATGGTCTGTGCAGAGAGGAGAGAACAGGGATAGACAGACACATAGTTGACAGGCTAGAGAAGAGGCTACGCTAATGCAGAGGAGATTGGAATGACAAGTGGACTACACGTCTCGAATGTTCAGAAAGTTAAGCTTACGTAGCAAGAATCTAATTGACTAAAATGATAAAAATGATAGAGTACTGCTGGGGTAGGCTAGCTGCGTTGTTGACACTACCCTAATCAAGTCGTACCGTTGAGTGTGAAGTTTCTACAATGCTGCTTATCGGGAGCTAGCTGGCTAGCTAGCAGTGTTGGTTACGTTACGTTGCGTAGGAGAACGACAATAGCTGGCTAACTAACCTAGAAAATCGCTCTAGACTACACAATTATCTTTGAAACAAAGACGGCTATGTAGCTAGCTATGTAGCTAGCTACGATCAAACAAATCACACCGTTGGGACTGTAATGAAATGAAGTGAAAAAGTGATACTACCTGTGGAGCGACGCGGAATGCGACCGGGATGCGAAAGTTCTATTCAGTAGACGTTGGCTGGCTGTTGGCTAGCTAGGAGTGTCTCCTACGTTAAGGACGACAAAATAGCTGGCTAGCTAACCTCGGTGAATTAAGATAATCACTCTAAGACTACACACTCTAAACTACACAATTATCTTGGATACGAAGACAGCAAAGACAACTATGTAGCTATCTAATACTACACTAATCAAGTCGTTCGGTTGAGTGTGATAGTTACTACAGTGCTACGGTAGCCGGTGAACGTATGCTAGCTGCTAGGCAGATAGGAGGGCGACGAAATACAATAATAACGCAATTATCACTCTAAGACTCCACACTCTAAGCTACACAATTATCTTGGAAACGAAGACAGCAAAGACAACTATGTAGCTAGCTATGTAGCTAGCTAACACTACACTAATCAAGACGTTAAGTTGAGTGTGATAGTACTACAGTGCTACGGTAGACGGTGAACGTGTTGGACAGATAGGAGACGACGAAATACGATAATTACGCAATTATCTTTGATACAACGACGACTATGTAGCTAGCTAAGAGGAAATTGCTAAGATTAGACAAATCAGACCGTTGTACTATAATGAAATGTAATGAAATGTAGTGAAAAAGTTATACAACCTGCAGACCGAAGCGCGGATGCGACCAGAAGTTATGAGTTTATGCCACTACCGTTAGTCATAGATGCTGGCATTCTGTAATTGCACCACACTATCACAAGGGGGAGTTAGAACGCTGATCTATCGGTAGTCTAAACTGTGTCAATTAATGGAGGCGTTTTCAGTCTGAGAGTCTCTCCTCTGGCACTAGAGTCCTGCATCAGACACCAACAATAAAAACTGTCGGTGGTCCTAGAGTTAATAACCACTTAAGGAGCCGACCCTTTTTTTCAATTTTCGCCTAAAATTACATACCCAAATCTAACCGCCTGTAACTCAGGACCTGAAGCAAGGATATGCATATTCTTGATACCACTTGAAAGGAAACACTTTGAAGTTTGTGGAAAAGTGAAATTAATGTAGGAGAATCTAACACATTAGATCTGGTAAAAGATAATACAAAGAAAAAAGCATGAGCTTTTTGACATTTTTTTGTACCATCATCTTTGAAATGCAAGAGAAAGGCCATAATGAATTACAGACCAGGTGCAATGTGGATGTTGGCCACTAGATGGCAGCAGTGTATGTGCAAAGTTTTAGACTGATCCAATGTGCCATTGCATTTCTGTTAAAACATTTGCATCAAGACTTCCCTAATGTGCCTAATTGGTTTATGAACAACTTTTCAAGTTCATAACTGCACTCTCCTCAAATAATATCATGGTATTATTTCAAATCAAATCAAATCAAATTTATTTATATAGCCCTTCGTACATCAGCTGATATCTCAAAGTGCTGTACAGAAACCCAGCCTAAAACCCCAAACAGCAAACAATGCAGGTGTAAAAGCACGGTGGCTAGGAAAAACTCCCTAGAAAGGCCAAAACCTAGGAAGAAACCTAGAGAGGAACCAGGCTATGTGGGGTGGCCAGTCCTCTTCTGGCTGTGCCGGGTAGAGATTATAACAGAACATGACCAAGATGTTCAAATGTTCATAAATGACCAGCATGGTCGAATAATAATAAGGCAGAACAGTTGAAACTGGAGCAGCAGCACAGTCAGGTGGACTGGGGACAGCAAGGAGTCATCATGTCAGGTAGTCCTGGGGCACGGTCCTAGGGCTCAGGTCCTCCGAGAGAGAGAAAGAAAGAGAGAATTAGAGAGAGCATATGTGGGGTGGCCAGTCCTCTTCTGGCTGTGCCGGGTGGAGATTATAACAGAACGTGGCCAAGATGTTCAAATGTTCATAAATGACCAGCATGGTTGAATAATAGTAAGGCAGAACAGTTGAAACTGGAGCAGCAGTATGGCCAGGTGGACTGGGGACAGCAAGGAGTCATCATGTCAGGTAGTCCTGGGACATGGTCCTAGGGCCCAGGCCAGTTGAAACTGGAGCAGCAGCATGGCCAGGTGGACTGGGGACAGCAAGGAGTCATCATGTCAGGTAGTCCTGGGGCATGGTCCTAGGGCTCAGGTCCTCCGAGAGAAAGAAAGAGAGAAGGAGAGAATTAGAGAACGCACACTTAGATTCACACAGGACACCGAATAGGACAGGAGAAGTACTCCAGATATAACAAACTGACCCTAGCCCCCCGACACATAAACTACTGCAGCATAAATTATTTCACTGTAATAGCTACTATAAATTGGACAGTGCAGTTACACTAACAAGAGTTTAAGCTTTCTGACAAAATCAGATATGTCTATGTCCTGGGAAATGTTCTTGTTAGCTCAACCATCCCGTGGGGGACCCACCGATCCTGTAGAGGTAGAGGTTTTAAGAGACAGCTTGGGTAAATACAATGTGGGAATTTCTCTTGACATGCAGAAAGACGATTTTCAAAAAATAGGCACGGTGGGCTTTTGGTTTCTCTCCCTCTAAAAACAGAAATAAATATTTCTAAATACTAAACTGGCTTTACTTACAAATTAGTAAGAATGTTTCAACCAATGTTTAAGAATGGCTTTTCCCCTTTATTCAGATTACAATCGCTCACTTTTGTTTGGGAAATGAAATCATCTCCAAAATATCATTATTCTTTAAACAAGCCATAGAAAGTTGGCTGCAATTTCAGTAAAAAAAAAAAAGTTTAAGGAACTTGTCTGTCGGGCCTGCATTAAAGATGACAGCTGTCATTTATAGATTGCAAAATAGTTGAGAAGAGATTTGATGTACAAATTCCATGGCAAATGCTTCATGACACCTAATTTCTCATTTATTATAACCTACTGCAGGCTTAAAACCTATGGGTTTAACCTTCTGAATTAATGATTATATTGAAGATAGAAGCTGCCTCTTAATGAGTTCCGAGAGCTGATCTGTTATCTAACGATTATTATAATTAATGTAGAATAATAGTAAAGACATCACAACTATGAAATAACACATATGGAATCAGTTAAGAACAAATTCTTATTTACAAGTAAAGCCTACTCCTGTCTCCCTGTTGGGAAATTGAACCCTGGTCTCCCGTGTGCCTGCATTCTCTAGTACAGCCATTATTGAAGGCTATCAAATGCTTCTCAAAGATGCCCTCTGGTGGTCAAACTAGCACTAACAAGCATTAATGATACCAGTGGTTCACACGTAAATAACGTGCCATAGAATTCTGCGGCACCATGCAAGCTGCACCACAACTTTTAAAGGAGGAGCCACCGTATTTCAACTATTATCTCATTGATAAGGGAGATACCTAATCAGTTGTACAACTGAATGCCTTCAACTGAAATGTGTCTTCCGCATTTAACCCAACCCCTCTGCATCAGAGAGGTGCAGAGGGCTCCCACAATCAACATCCATGGCGCCCAGGGAACAGTGGGTTAACTGCCTTGCTCATGGGCAGAACAACATATTTTTACCTTGTCAGCTCGTCAGCTCAGGAATTTGATCCAGCAACCTTTTGGTTAGTAGCCCAACACACTAACCACGAGACTACCTGATTGAGACAGGTGGATTTCCACCCCAAAGTGTTGCATGTCATGATGACAGAGTGAGAAGACTTGAAATAGACACAATGGCATTATTACATTATGGAGCAAAAACATATTTTATTTTAATAACAGAGCATTATATCTAAATTCAAATTGACCTCTTGCAACTGGACACAAACATTTTATGAGACCCATGCAGTCCCTAAATTAATGACGAAGATGGCATCGCTAAGGTAGGTCAGCAATGAATAATCATTGGTTAATTTACTTTGTTATAACAATCTATCTGTAGCTAAGAGAACAGATGATGGGAGAGGTGGACATTATGAAATTGCCATTACAGATAAACATACAATAAGTTCAGGGCATCCCTAGCCGTGTCCTCAGAGCATGCGCAGACCAGCTGGCTGGTGTTATAAGGACATATTCAATCGCTCCCTATCCCAGTCTGCTGTCCACGCAAGCTTCAAGACGTCCACCATTGTTCATGTACCCAAGAAGGCAAAGATTGCTGAACTAAATGATTATCGCCCCGTAGCACTCACTTCTGTCATCATGAAGTGCTTTGAGCGACTACTCAAGGATCATATCACCTCCACCTTACCTGCCACCCTAGACCCACTTCAGTTTGCATACCGCCCCAACAGGTCTACAGACGATGCAATCTCAACCACACTGCACACTGCCCTAACCCATCTGGACAAGAGGAATACCTATGTAAGAATGCTGTTCATTGACTACAGCTCAGCATTCAACCCCATAGTACCCTCCAAGCTCATCAATAAGCTTGAGGCCCTGGGTCTCAACCCCGCCCTTTGAAATTGGGTCCTGGACTTTCCAACGGGCCACCCCCAGGTGGTGAAGGTAAGAAACAACATCTCCACTTCGCTAATCCTCAACACTGGGGCCCCATAAAGGTGCGTGCTCAGCCCCCTCCTGTACTCCCTGTTCACCCATGACTGCGTGGCCATTCTCGCCTCCAAATCAGTCATCAAGTTTGCAGCCGACACAACAGTAGTGGGTTTGATTACCAACAATGACGAGACAGCCTACAGAGAGGAGGTGAGGGCACTCTGAGTGTTGTGTCAGGAAAACAACCTCTCACTCAATGTCAACAAAACAAAGGAGATGATCGTGGACTTCAGGAAACAGCAGAGGGAGCCTCAGGAGGCTGAAGAAATTTGGCTTGTCACCTAAAACCCTCACAAACATTTACAGATGCACAATTGAGAGCATCCTGTTGAGCTGCATCACCGCCTGGTATGGCAACTGCACCGCCCTCAACCACAAGGCTCTCCAGAAGGTGGTGCAGTCTGCACAACGCATCACTGGGGGCAAACTACCTGCCCTCCAAGACACCTGCAGCACCCAATGTTACAGGAAGGCCAAAAAGATAATCAAGGACAGTAACCACCCGAGCCACTGCCTGTTCACCCCGTTACCACCCAGAAGGCAAGGTCAGTACAGGTGCTTCAAAGCTGGGAACGAGACACTGAAAAATAACGTCTATCTCAAGGCCATCAGATTGTTAAACAGCCATCCCTTACACAGAGAGGCTGCTGCCTACATACACAGACTCGAATCATTGGCCAATAAATGGATCACTAGTCACTTTCAATGATGCCACTTTAATAATGTTTACATACTGTATCTTGCATTACTCATCTCATATGTGTATACTGTATTTTATACCGTCTATTGCATCTTGCCTATGCTGTTCGGTCATTGCTCATCCATATATTTATATGTACATATTCTTATTCTATCCCTTTAAATGTGTGCGTATTAGGTAGATTTTGTGGAATTGTTTGGTTACTTGTTAGATATTACTGCACTGTCAGAACTAGAAGCACAAGCATTTCGCTACACTCACACAGATATAGCACAGATATAGCCCTTGGTTCACTCCAGACCTGACTGCCCTCGACCAGCACAAAAACATCCTCGGAGGGCATGCTGTCCGGTCCTCTGGTAGTCTCTATGGGGGTGCCACAGGGTTCAATTCTCGGGCCGACTCTTTTCTCTGTATATATCAATGATGTTGCTCTTGCTGCGGGCGATTCCCTGATCCACCTCTACGCAGACGACACCATTCTATATACTTCCGGCCCGTCCTTGGACACTGTGCTATCTAACCTCCAAACGAGCTTCAATGCCATACAACACTCCTTCCGTGGCCTCCAACTGCTCTTAAACGCTAGTAAAACCAAATGCATGCTTTTCAACCGTTCGCTGCCTGCACCCGCACGCCTGACCAGCATCACCACCCTGGATGGTTCCGACCTTGAATATGTGGACATCTATAAGTAACTAGGTGTCTGGCTAGACTGTAAACTCTCCTTCCAGACTCATATCAAACATCTCCAATCGAAAATCTAATCAAGAGTCGGCTTTCTATTCCGCAACAAAGCCTCCTTCACTTCACAAACTTACCCTAGTAAAACTGACTATCCTACCGATCCTCGACTTCGGCGATGTCATCTACAAAATTGCTTCCAACACTCTACTCAGCAAACTGGATGCAGTTTATCACAGTGCCATCCGTTTTGTCACTAAAGCACCTTATACCACCCACCACTGCGACTTGTATGCTCTAGTCGGCTGGCCCTCGCTACATATTCGTCGCCAGACCCACTTGCTCCAGGTCATCTACAAGTCCATGCTAGGTAAAGCTCCGCCTTAATCTCAGTTCACTGGTCACGATGGCAACACCCATCCGTAGCACGCGCATCTCACTGATCATCCCTAAAGCCAACACCTCATTTGGCCGCCTTTCGTTACAGTTCTCTGCTGCCTGTGACTGGAACGAATTGCAAAAATCGCTGAAGTTTGAGACTTTTATCTCCCTCACCAACTTCAAACATCTGCTATCTGAGCAGCTAACCGATCGCTGCAGCTGTACATAGTCTATTGGTAAATAGCCCACCCATTTTCACCTACCTCATCCCCATACTGTTTTTATTTATTTACTTTTCTGCTCTTTTGCACACCAATATCTCCACCTGAACATGACCATCTGATCATTTATCACTCCAGTGTTAATCTGCAAAATTGTAATTATTCGCCTACCTCCTCATGCCTTTTGCACACAATGTATATAGACTCTCCTTTTTTTCTACTGTGTTATTAACTTGTTAATTGTTTACTCCATGTGTAACTCTGTGTTGTCTGTTCACACTGCTATGCTTTATCTTGGCCAGGTCGCAGTTGCAAACGAGAACTTGTTCTCAACTAGCCTACCTGGTTAAATAAAGGTGGAATAAAAATAGTGTTGTCATGATCAAACTGTCATCTAGCTCCTCATGGTAATCTGCTTGAAATTGCATTTTAATGTCTAATTCATGGGATACATTTATGCTACAATGACACATGCATGCAAAGGAATTCTGTATCTAGAATCCACTCCAGGAAGATGCCCAGACACCACACGATATTGTCTGTAAAACAAAAAACAAAAAATCTTATGCTCTACTTTACAATTTGAACAAGAGTTGAACCGTGCCAGCATAACATCAACATTAGGGTAGACTAGTTGAACATACATACATGTGCACAGGCACAGAGATTACATCCACAACAATATCTAGCCTAATATAAATAAATAAATAAATGCATAACCCTCAACCTTTGAGCCTAGGTGTCACACCCTGACCTTAGTATTCTTTGTTTTCTTTGTTATTTTGGTTAGGTCAGGGTGTGACATGGGTGATGTGATGTATGTGTTTTCGCCTTGTCTATGGGTTTTGTATGTTTATGGGGGTGTTTTCCTATCTAGGTGTTTTTGTACATCTATGGTTGCCTAGATTGGTTCTCAATTAGAGGCAGCTGTCTATCATTGTCTCTGATTGGGAACCATATTTAGACAGCCATATTCTGTGGGTATTTTGTGGGTGATTGTTCCTGTTCCAGTGTTTAATGTTCACGTTATGGGACTGTTTCGTCTTCGGTCCTTTTGTCGGCTTGTTGTTTTGCAGTGTTTTGCAGTGTGATGATAATCGGTACAACCTGATAATATGGATATCATCACACTGCATCTTGGTCCTCCTCTCTTTCACCCGAAGACAATCGTTACACTAGGTAGGTAGGCAGATAGTATCTACCTACAGCCATGTGTATCAGGCATGTTTATGCAAATGTCTGTATTGTAAAACCAGCTTCCGTTTTAGAGATTTACAACAGTAAATTGTTGTATTAATGTTTCTCCTTACTGTTTGCTAGTACATTTACATTTAAGTCATTTAGCAGACGCTCTTATCCAGAGCGACTTAAACTTAGAGTGCTTGCTGGATATACAATACTTGTTATTTACATCTGTTTGGAATTCTATTTTACATCATACCTATAATTTTGTGAGATTGAAATGCATCCATGGTCATAATCATAAACAATGTCAACCCTCATAAATTTTGTTACATTACAGTAGCTAGCTAGTAAAATGATTTACAGTTGCTGATGTTACACATGTTTGCTAATAAGTCACATGCGATGTGTGGCGCATAATAACATAGTAAGTGCCATAGTAGGTGTCCGCCTCCTTTTCAAAAAAGCCTCTCTTGAGGGAGGGGCGGGGGCCAGAACATGAAGCACTGCCCAACTAAAGCTGTAGTCTTTCAGAGACTGGAAAAAATGTGTCTGCTTGTATATTTAGCAATGAATCCACCAATAGGAACATTGCTGAAAGACATCCAATGGCTCTATCCAACAAGGATAACCATATCTACACCCACAAAAACATATAGTGCAATCAGCATAACATAGAGCCTTCGCGAAATGCCCAAAGCAGGACACCGGAAGCCATCATAGGGTGTATCATTCAGCAAGCGAAGAATGTGCTCACTTTTCCTAAATGTGATTGATACGAAACAGGACAGTTAACCTGTGCTGCCCTCAAACCAAGCCACGCTGCCTGCTAATTATTTATAGGCTCTGTTTCAACTTGTCAATTTGTAATTATTTTCTAACAAGATTTATTTTTTAACAACAATTTGAATTGAGGTGTGTTCCGCCTCCTCATTAACTCATGTAAGAAGTATCCCATTTAAATTTTGCGGACAATTTATGTTTGAGGCTTTACTGAGCCAGAAAAAAATTCTCTTCAACGAGAGCCCAAGCACTTTCCAGTGTTTCCCCCAGATCAAGTATGAAGATATTGCGCGTCTCTAGTCAGAACAGGCCTTTCACAAACTTTTTCCCCCGGCACATTTTCTGGCTGGCGCCTGCATTGCCTTCATTGTTGTTTTCCTTCCTACTTGGTCATTGGGCATGTGTGCATTCCTATCAAAGTAAGTGCCTTATTGTCTGTATATCGTGTTATTGTTTATACTGTAGCATACTGTATGTATGGATCATAATGTATTTTCTGTTTTATTCACATTTTCTAGTACTGGTGAAAAATCATGAATTCTGATTCTTGCACAGATAGAAATGGACACATATGATGTGTGTAAAAAAAATGTGAAGGTTGTACTGATTATGATGAGCTAATGCTAAGCTTTATACCAGCTGTGTGGCGCCATGTCAGTTGACATCATACAATGCATTCTGGTTGTCACGTAAGCATCTGTCAGGCTTAAGATGTTATAACAAGGGAAAGCTCACTCAACTGATGTATGGTGCTTTCAAGACGACTGGGAGACAACTGTAAGGTCGGAGCTCTTGGAAGAGGCCAATTCCAAGTTCTGACACGCATCTCTTTTCGTAACAATATTACATTTCTCCCTTGTGCTCACCAGAGATGTTGTACATTGTAAACAAGTCTAACTGTTAGGGCGCTAACTTATGTCTAGTTTTTTTGCCAGCGCAACCTGTTATTTAGATTGATTTAGGAATGAGTTTGGCTGTGGATGTGTTCCGTGTGATGTTTGGATGAGGAAGTTCGCATTGATCTTTTACAATAAAAGGTGTAGTTGAGGAATAAAGTTGTGAAGAGCTTTATTTCCCAATAGTGCAAAACATTGTTTAGATGCTTTTGTTTGTTGCATCATATGTTCTGTTGCTACTGTTCCAATCACATATTTGTGATGGTACACTGCAGGGACCGGTCAACAATGATCACAAATATGTGATCGTATGGGTCAAAGGGTTAATTGCTTCAAAATGGTTCAACTATTTTCTTTCTCTCTCTTTGAGCCAACTACACACCACATTTTATGCACTGCAGTGCTAGCTAGCTGTTGCTAAAGCTTTCAGTACTAGATTAATTCTCAGATCTTTTGATTTGGTCGACAACATGTCAGTTAATGCTGCAAGAGCTCTGATAGTAATTATGACAACTTCCGGAGGATGTCATCCAACCTATGGAAGTCTATGGAAGGCGGGTGAGAACCTCCTATGATTTGTATTGAAGTTAATGTACTCAGAGGAGGACGGAAACTGGCTGTCCTCCCGCTAGACCATGGTGCTAGCTTACAGAGTGCTGTTGAGGCTACTGTAGACCTTCAATGCAAAACAGTGTGTTTTAAACAATTATTTGGTGACCTGAATATATTTAGTATAGTTTTACCTAAAAATGATAACTTTTGTAATATTACACTCTTTATTTTTATGCAATTCACTGATTAGATGGTCCTCCCCTTCCTCCTCTGAGGAACCTCCACTGATGTATAAAGTACATTAGGTTATGTGGGTGCCTTCCCTGTGTGTCAGATGAGATGGACTTGCCCCATTCCTTTCCATACATAAAGAAGCTGTCCCTCAATCTGAACACGGGCCTGCCTGCCCATGCCACCTGTGATCGTCTTTTTAGCGGTGTTGGACTGCTTTTCATTGAAAAGTGAGGATTGATACACAACACAGTGCCTTCGGAAAGTATTCATACTCCTTGACTTTTTCCATATTTTGTTACGTTACAGCCTTCTTCTAAAATGTATTCAATTGTTTTTTTTCCATCAATCTACACACAACACCCCATAATGACATTTTATGCAAATGTATACATATTTTTTTAAACTATCACATTTACATAAGCATTCAGACCCTTCAGACTCAGTACTTTGTTGAAGCACCTTTGGCAGTGATTACTGCCTTGAGTCTTCTTGGGTATGAATAAACTTGGCCCACCTGTATTTGGGGAGTTTCTCCCATTCTTCTCTGCAGATCCTCTCAAGCTCTGTCAGGTTAGATGGGGAGCGTTGCTGCACAGCTATTTCCAGGGATGTTTGATCGGTTTCAAGTCCGGGCTCTGGCTGGGCCACTCAAGGACATTCAGAGATTTGTCCCGAAGCCACTCCTGCATTGTCTTGGTTTTGTGCTTAGGGTCAATGTCCTGTTGGAATGTGAACCTTCGCCCCAGTCTGAGGTCCTGAGTGTTCTGGAGCAGGTTTTCATCAAGGATCTCTATGTACTTTGTTTCTTTCACCTTTGCACCGATCCTGACTAGTCTCCAGTCCCTGCCGCTGAAAACATCCCCATGATGCATGATGCTGCCACCACCATGCTTCACCGTAGGGATAATTCCAGGTTTCCTCCAGAAGTGACACTTGGCATTCAGGCCAAAGAGTTCAATCTTGGTTTCATCAGACTAGAGAATCTTGTTTCTCATGGTCTGAGAGTCTTTGGGTGCCTTTTGGCAAACTCCAAGCAGGCTGTCATGTGCCTTTTACTGACTGGCTTCCGTCTGGCCACTCTACCATAAAGGCCTGTTTGGTGGAATGTTGCAGAGATAGTCCACAGAGGAGCTCTGTCAGAGTAACCATTAGTTTCTTGGTCACCTCCCTGACCAAGGCCCTTCTCCCCCGATTGCTCAATTTGGCTGGGCGGCCAACTCTAGGAAGAGTCTTGGTGGTTCCAAACTTCTTCCATTTAAGAATGATGGAGGCCATTGTGCAGAAATGTTTTGGTACCCTTCCTCAGATCTGTGCCTCAACACAATCCTGTCTCAGAGCTCTACGGACAATTCCTTCGACCTCGTGGCTTGGTTTTTGCTCTGACATGCACTCTCAACTGTGGGACCTTATAGACATGTGTGTGCCTTTCCAAATCATGTCCAATCAATTGAATTTACGACAAGCGGAGTCAAAATCAAGTTGTAGAAACATCTCAAGAATGATCAATGAAAACAGGATGCACCTGAGCTCAATATCGAGTCTCATAGCAAAGGGCCTGAATACTTTTTATTTTTAACACGTTTTCCTTTTTGTCATTATGGGGTATTGTGTGTGTATATTGATGAGGAAAAACATTTATTTAATCAATTTTAGATTAAGCCTATAACATAACAAAATGTGAAAAAAGTGAAGGCGTCCAATGCTTTCTGAATGCACTGTACATGACTAGCTAGCTGGCCACCACCACACATAGTGACATTGACGTGCTAACCATAACAGCTATCATCATCAGGTGGTGGTTAGCCATGTAGCTAACATAGCTGCAAGAATAGCTTGTTAGACAACTAGACAACATTTTAGACAACTAAGCTAGCACTAACGTACGTAAAGTTATACCATTAGATAGATAGCTATACTAGCTGCAAAAGCCATCCATAACGTTTTAGAACTCATACCTAACTAGATATCTTACGTTTACAGTGAGCACGATTACATGCAATCTTTCCATGCCCTCATGATCTACATACTATTATGGGCAGCCTACAAAATTGTACTGTAACAGATAGCAACTTTTTTTTAAACTAAGTACAATACTTAATTCAAAACATAATTAATGAAAAGGTAAATTACTGACTTTGAAAAAGTACTTGGAAAAGCTACTCAATTACAGTACTTCCACCCCTGGATTTAATGAAATACGCACACCAACAAATGGTGATATTACATTTTCTTATATGGGATTAAAAAGCAAAAAATCAGTACTAGATTAATTATAGCCAAAGGGGGAAAAATTATATTGCCTTTTGATTGAAGCTAAAATATTGTTGTATTTTTGTCAACCTACCACCTGAAACCACGGATATTCATATACTGTGGTATATTCTTCCTGTGGTTCTGACAGTTCAGTATAGTAAATATTCATATGGAGGAGTCTCACGATGTCTCACGATGGAAAGTGTGTGTGTGTGTGTGTGTGTTTGTTTAAGGAGGAGACGCCACATTGAGCAGCCTAAGGAGGAAGAGAGGAGAGCGAATAGGAGAGATAGAGAAAGAAGAGTGGATTCGGTCACATCTGCCAGAGTGTTGTATGGCAGCCCTCCATCTTGCCTCAGATGAACCCCGGTTTAAGTACGGGCTTTGGGTTTCTTCCCAGTTCAAAAATAGTCCCTGCTAAATTCTTCACTCACAACTCACAGCTACACTGGATGAATTGTATGGTGGGGTTTCAGTGTAAACATTGGCACTTTTTTACACTCTTTTGCAAATGGAACACCATAGTGCCAAAAATATTCTGGTATGTGTAGGCTTACAGAGCTAACATCTGTAAATGTCTGCACTGCCAAATTTAAATTGTGGTCATACATAGGCCAATACTCCTGTCAGCAAGAGCGCTCTATGCCGAGGGAAAGGTCTCCCATTGAAATATGTCAGGAAAATGCCTGTAAAAGGGATTGGGTGAACTATCCTAGACAAGCTGTGAAGTGGTCCATTTCTTGCAACCTTTCCCTGCTATCATATCCGAGCATTACTGCAATAACAAATGGGAAGCTATTGGAAACCATAGCACACAATAGTAGCATAGTAGAGAGTGAATAAGCTGAAACTAACAGGGTGCCCTTTAAAGAAGATGCTTTATGGCTGACAATGGTGTGACCCAACAGCCGGAGGAGGCTGGTGGGAGGAGCTATAGGAGGACAGCTCATTGTAATGACTGGAATGGAGTTAATGGAACGGAGTCAAACGGATCAAAGTTATGGAAACCACATCTTTGAAGCCGTTTCATGTATTCCATTCCAGCCATTACAAGAGCCCCGTCCTCCTATAACTCCTCTCACTAGCTTCCTCTGGTGTAATAGCCCTTTACACACTAGCAGGCCCACAGCTACAAAACGCTACAATCATCAGCATGTGGTGGTGAAGTGCAGCTGTCCCGTTAATGAGATTTTAACGTGTGCCATAATGCCCCTTAAACGGGTCCTACATTCATTGATTTTGATTGGTACTCCGGGAGGTAGGAAGGGAGGGGGCTATGTGTGTGTGTGCGGGGGGGCGCGAGTGTCTGTTGTATGTTCATTCAGGCAACAAATAGCTATGAAGGACTGCCATCGCTCTGTAGGACATTTCTCATAGTCACAGTCACATTCATTTCATTAATACATATGTATCGAATGTACAACTTTTATAGAAATGTACTGTGCACAATATTCAGTTTCAATGTTAGTACAGTGACACAGTAAAACTGATTTTACAACTGGATCATTCTGCAGTGCATAATAAAAAAAATATGAATCGAAATAAAAACAGGGAAGGGTAGCCCTATTTCTGAGTAGGCCCTATTAAAGGAAATCAAGTAACTATGCAGCTGATGAATATATCCTTGTGTCTGCATATAAAAGAGAGAGCATGCTTGTTCCTTGTTTAAGGGAATAGAAGGCAGGGGCTGTATCCCAAATTACACCATATTCCCTCTATAGTGCACTACTTTTGACCAGGGCCCATAGGGCTGTGATTAAAATAAGTGCTATATTTTAGGGAATCGCGTGGCATTTGTAACGCAGCCTAGACTTCTCATTGAGGTCCTTGGTTGCTTAGTAGATTAACTGAGGGCAGTCATTTAGGGGTGGAAGGGACATTCGGGCAGTTGAGATAGTAGGAGAACAAGGTTACTTGATATTTGGGGGACTTGGGGAGTGTATGAAGAGAGAGTAGAGTGTGTATAGAGAGGGACGGACTGGGGGGTGAATTTCCTCATTGTGCTGTTTTTGTGTGTGTGTACCAATGGAGAGCCGCTCATATGGAGAAGGACCAGCTGTGAGGGGTGTGAGTGTGTGCGTGCGTGTGTGTGCTGTGGGCCTGTCTGAGACATCTTTTGTGTGAGATATGTATGCTCTTTGTGGGGGAAATTGAAAAACATTAGCATGATAAAGAGTGTCTGGGCCTGTCTCAAGGGTCACGTGAAAACATTACTCAATAACCACAAAATGACAGCCAGGCCATTCATGGGTCTGTGCCTCTCTGAGAAAACCAATGCCTATGCCAATATCTGGGACCATTCATTGTGGCTACTTCAATTCCCCTGCCTGCCTGGGACTGCCGTATAAGTTTTTTTTGTCCAGTTTGTTTGTGTGTAAAATCATAAACGATGGTGTTGTGTTGTTGTCCCTTTTCTTTTGTCTCCTCTCTTCCTCTTCTTTTTTCTTTCTCTTTTTCACTTATGCCCTCTCCTTCTCTCCCTCTCTTTCGCTCTCTCTTCGCACTTATGCTCTCTTCTCTCAACCTCTTCATTCATAACACATTTTCCGAAACAAAGATGACTATTTATATGTCTACCACTGAAATCCCAGGCATTCAGAGTATTTTGGCTGTGAATGGCCTCTCTCTCTCTTCTTTCTCTCTCCCTCCAGTGTGGGCTGTGGCTTAGATTTCAGACTCATGTTTTTCAGACCCATTTCATTGGGCTTGAGACAGAAGGTTAATTTTAGGATGGGAGAACGTGTTGGTTTGCCCCAAAACTCAGCTGTGGTCATGTAAAGCGATGGTACCGGTACTGCTTCAGAAAGGGCATACACAGTGAAAACAATACACTGAATGCCTGGGATTACATTTACATTTTTACATTTTAGTCATTTAGCAGACACTCTAATCCAGAGTGATTTACAATTAGAGATTTTTGGGGAAGACATTAAAAAAAATGAAAATTTGTTGTGAATGAAGAGGTCATCCTCAAGTAATATTTTAGCAGGAATCTCCTTGTTATCTCCACCGGACTGGGCAGCCTGTGCTTTTGCTTTCTCATCAGCCATAAGACTGCTACATAGTAAATTAAATGATTTTCCGGACTACCTGCACTGACACTATCTATACTCAATAACAATACTATATTCAGCTAAAGTCGGAAGTTTACATACACCTTAGCCAAATACATTAAAACTAACTTTTTCATAATTCCTGACATTCAATCCTGTCACGTTCGACGTAAGAATTATCGGACCAAGGTGCAGCGTGATATGGTTTCCACATGTTTATTAATTGAAACGCACAAAAACAATAAAGAATGAACGAAACGTGAAGACAATGGAGTGCTCACAGTTAACTACACATAACAAGATCCCACAACACACAGTGAGGAAATGGCTGCCTAAATATGATCCCCAATCAGAGACAACGATAAACAGCTGCCTCTGATTGGGAACCATAACAGGCCAAGATATAAATACACAGCCTAGATTACCCACCCTAGTCACACCCCGACCTTAACCAAAATAGAGAATAAAAAAGGCTTTCTATGGTCAGGGCGTGACAGTACCCACCCCAAAGGTGCGGACTCCTGCTGCAAAACCTGACTCTATAGGGAAGGGTCCGGGTGGGCATCTAGCGTCGGTGGCGGCTCTGGTGTGGGGCGAAGTACCCACTTAGTTTGCGGATCCGTCAGCATCAGTGGCGGCTCTGGTGCGGGACGAAGAACCAGCTCATCCACCAACATCGGGGGTGGCTTTGGTGTGGGATGAAGAATTCTCTCAGCTTGCGGATCCATCATCATTGGTGGCGGCTCTGGTGCGGGTCGAAGAACTCGCTCAGATCCTGGATCCAGCCATCGCTCCGGCCTGAACGCCATACCTGGACTGGACATCGGTGCAAAAGAGGGCTCCGGCAATGGAGATGGGTTGGCCGCCGTGCCTGGACTGAGCTCCGGCACAGAAGAAGGCTCTGGCCATGGAACAGGACTGAACACCGTGCCTGGACTGGGCACCGGCACAGAAGAAGGCTCTGGCCATGGAACAGGACTGAACACCGTGCCTGGACTGGGCACCGGCGCAGGGGAAGACTCCTGCCATGGAGCGGGACTGGACGCCGTGTTTGGACTGGATACCGGCGCAGGATGTTCCGGATTGTAGACCGTCGTAGGAGGTTCGGGACTGTCGGCCGTCGCAGGAGGTTCCGGATCGTGGACCGTCACAGGAGGTTCCGGACTGTGAGCCGTCGCCGGAAGCTCTGGACTGGGAATATGCACTGGAGGCCTAGTGCGTGAAGCCGGTACAGGTGGCACCGGACTGGTGACACACAATTCAGGGCAAGTGCGAGGCGGAGACGCAGGACGTACCAGACTGGGAAGGCGCACTTTAGGTCTCGTGCGTGGAGCTGGCACAGGACGTACTGGACTGTGGATGCACACTGGAGACCTGGTGCGTGGAACCGGCACAGATTTTACCAGACTGATAGCATGCTCCTCAGGACGAGTACAGAGAGCTGACTCAGGTGGCATTAAACTGATAACACGCTCCTTAGGGCAAATGTCGTGCATCTTCCACCAACTCAACAACTCTCTCTCCTCCAAATTCTCCCTCAACTCACTGACGGTCTCTGATTCTCTCCGTTCACTCTCCTCCAGTTTCTCCTTCTTCTCCCAGACTGGCACTGGTTCACTCCTCGGCTCCGCCGACCACCCCTTGTGCCTCCCCCCCAAATATTTTCGGGCAGTTTTTTTAACTTTCTTTGTGGCCGAGAACCCCGGCATTGTCGCTGTCCTCCCTTATCTCCTTGCATCTGCCGCCAAGGAAGGCTATCCTGTCCTGCCATGATTTCCTCCCAAGTCCAGGATCCCTCTCCTCCTGGGTACACTGCTTGGTCCTGTTATGGTGGGATCTTCTGTCACATCATTCTTGCCTTCCAAAGAATCATCTAAGATTCCCTTCCTCCTAAAAGGGTTCTTCTGATCAAAACAGTTCTTGATAGAACCCTAACCCTCCGAAAATAACCCTTTTGGAGTGTACACCAGTTGTATTCGGCACATGTGACAAATACAATTTGATTGATTGATTGATATTGATGTCGTTTGACATTTTGGCAGTGTTTAATTTGTAGCTGAACTCTGAAGACATCAAATATTGTATTTCATAATTAAAATGATCATAAAACAGAAATGTTGGAACACAATACCTGCTCTCCAAACTGTAGGATGATTTTGAGCTACACATCGCCCTCCAGTGAAAAACAGAGAGTACAGTGTGAGACTGGTTCATTTGATGCAGCTGTCATACAGTAATGCATTTCAGCCATCCAAATGAAATCCTCAAATGTGGTGTGTGTGCGTGCGTGCAAGTGGATGTGCTCGCACATGCAATTGAGTGCACAGTCTGTAGGAAGTAATAAAAATCGATTGAGTACACAGCTTCCTGAATGGAACACAAATCTATAAATCTAAAGCTAATTCCACCAAGTTGCCAGACACTATTTGTTTTGGCACATATTGCTATAGGCCTACTTTGGACCTGTCTGTTTCATAAATGGTATCTAATCAGTGTGCCTCAAAACCCAGGTTTTGTGTCACCGTCCAGAGTGCCAACATCTTAAAGCTTTACCAATAATATTGAATAAGAATGGTCATGTGATTCTGTACTAACCTGTTACATTTACATTGGTAATTCAGCTACATTGGTATACAGCTACACATCCTGATACATTCCGGAAGCTAATTGCATTGCACATCAAAGGGAGACATGATGAGCTAAAAATGTACTTACTATGATTGTGATATGTGGTTGTCCCACCTAGCTTTCTTAAGACAAATGTTCTAACTGTATGTTGCTCTGGATAAGAGTGTCTGCTAAATCAGGGGTTCCCAAACTCAGGCCCCCATTCCAGCATTGGGCAACATCCCCTGCACGCCACGTCTATTTCTATGGGCACAAGCACTATTCATGACACAAAATGTTCACACCCATCTTTTATTTATTTTTAAAATATGGCATATTTTACAATGTAATAATCAAGCTAAATATGACACAGATAATGCCCCGTTATTCCTTCCACCTACACAAAACAGCATGATACATGGGAGCACATCATGCAAAACCCTTCCGTCCCCAACACATAAACACCCCCTTCCCTCCCCTCTACCGGTATTAGCTTCAATGATTAACAAAAAATAAATAAACAGAATAACCTTCCCATTCAATGCGGGACTGTGGGGGCTGTGCTTTGGCATATTGGGTGGGGTTATATCCTGCCTGTTTGGCCCTGTCCGGGGGTAACGTCGGACGGGGCCACAGTGTCTCCCGACCCATCCTGTCTCGGCCTCCAGTATTTATGCTGCAGTAGTTTATGTGTCGGGGGGCTAGGGTCAGTCTGTTATGTCTGGAGTATTTCTCCTGTCTTATCCGGTGTCCTGTGTGAATTTAAGTATGCTCTCTCTAATTCTTTCTTCCTTTCTCTCTCTCTGAGGACCTAAGCCCAAGGACCATGCCTCGGGACTACCTGGCCTGATGACTCCTTGCTGTCCCCAGTCCACCTGGCCGTGCTGCTGCTCCAGTTTCAACTGTTCTGCCTGCGGCTATGGAACCCTGACCTGTTCACCAGACCTACTGTTTTCAACTCTCTAGACACCGCAGGAGCGGTAGAGATACTCTGACTGATAGGCTATGAAAAGCCAGCTGACATGTACTACTGAGGTGCTGACCTGTTGCACCCTCAACAACCACTGTGATTATTATTATTTGACCATGCTGGTCATCTATGAACATTTGAACATCTTGGCCATGTTCTGTTATAATCTCCACTCGGCGCAGCCAAAAGAGGACTGGCCACCCTCATAGCCTGGTTCCTCTCTAGGTTTCTTCCTAGGTTCTGGCCTTTCTAGGGAGTTTTTAGGCTGGTTTTCTGTACAGCACTTTGAAATATCGGGATGATATAAGAAGGGCTTTATAAATAAATTGGATTTGATTTGAAAGCTAGAAAATAAATTATTCAATAAAATATTCAACGCAAAACAAATAATAATAATAATAATAATACATTGATGAAGAAAATACCAATGAGGCAGCTCAGGTGATGACTCCAGAAACTTCTGAAAGTCCCGACAGACATCAGTAAATTCAAAGGGTTTATTATGTAAATTGTACGTTATATAGGAAGTTAGTTCTTTTAGCCACTCTTCCATATAATAACTGTGCATTTATTGGCTGCAATGACTGGCAATTTAATTAATCTGGTTTTGCTACTAGTATTAACTGGTAGAACAGAGTCATCTCCAAGAAGAGTAAGGGAAGGATCTAGTGGAACCGTCATGTTAGTGACCTGTGATAAGATCTGAATGTCTTTCCAATAATTGCCTAGTTCACGGCAGGACAAAATCATATGCATAAGTGTGCCCACCCCCGTTTTACACCTAGGGCAAAATGTTCAATATTTAGAATTGATATTATCAGTTTCTCTTGTGTAAAGTAGACTCTATGTAAAATATTGAATTGCATCAACTTGTGCCTTGTGTTAAATGAAAGACGCTGAGCATCTAAAAAGAGCTTTCCCCATTTCTCATCCTCAAAAATGAGACTAAGGTCATTATGCCACTTCATGCAAGCCTTCAGAGCTTCATTGTTCCCCAACAGAGCTTGAAGACTGGAGTACACGTAAGAAATGAAACCTTTTGCCCCTTTCCTCTCAAGCCACATTTGATCATTATAGGTTTACTCATGGGCTGAATCCTAGCTCCCTGCTGAGTGGCAATATAGTGCCTAACCTGTAGGTACTTGAAGAAATGAGTTTGAGGTAACTGAAAATGAGATGTTTGAAAAAGTATTTGGGAATAGGAAAACGCAAGGTTTGAAAAAGGTACAAGAATTTTGGTAGTATATTCATCTTTACACAATTGACCTGTCCAATAAGATAAATTGGTGAATCCCATCATCTATCCAATTCTTTCCCAACCTTTTTGAGAAGTGGAGTATAGTTCATTTGATAATCATTTCAGAAGGAATTTTCAATCCAAGATATGTCCCTTTCTGAGTTCTCCAAGAAAATGGCTGGTCTAAGACTGGGTTCTGCATAGCTGCCATGTTAAAAGGCATAATTATACTCTTTGATAGGTTTATTTTATATCCTGAAAAGGTCCCATATTCTTTCAGGGTGTCAACTAATGCTCGGAGTGAAATTTCTGGTTTAGTGAGGTAAAGCAAATAGTATATAGTATATAGTATGCATATAGTATACAGCATATAGCACGCCCACCTATACGAACACCATCAATGGATGGATGAGATCTAAAAGCTTCTGCCAGTGGCTCTATGGCCAAAGAAAAAAGGAGAGGACTAGCGGGACAACCCTGTCTTGTGCCACGTGATAGAGAGAATTGTGAGGAAACATTTCCATTAGTCAGGATCTGAGCCAGACAGTAATCTAATCAGACCTACATACTTTGGTCCAATATTCATCCTCTGTAAAACTTCAAACAAGTAGTTCCATTTTATGTGGTCAAAAGCTTTTTCCGCATCTAATGAAGCCGCCACTACAGGTTATTGGTCATTCTCCACATAATGCACAATATGAAATAATCTTCTGATATTATCAGGAGATGAGCGGTTTCTTACAAAGCCTGTTTGGTCCATATCAACCAAGCCAGGAAGAACCTTATCTAGTCTAAGAGCTATGAGTTTTGCAAGAATCTTATATGAAGTGTTCAATAAAGATATTTGTCTATACGACCCACAAAGCAGAGGATCTTTCCCGGGTTTTAACAAACTGTGATCAGTGCCTGTTCAAGTGTGTCTGGGAGCTTTTCTGTCTCTATGGCATAATTAAACATATTGCAAAGAGGCTCAATTAGTTTGAGTTAAAAGGATCGATAGAATTCAATAGGGAATCCGTCTAACCCTGGTGATTTTCCCCCCAGTAGGGTTGAAAATGGATTCCCTAATTTCCTCGGGTGTCATCTCTTCCTCCAAGTACTCTCTATCCTAATAATCAGTTCAAGTTTGTAAATTGAGTTTGTTCAAAAACTCGTGCATTGTGGCATCCCCTTCATACTTGTACAATGTTTCATAAAACTCCCTAAAGACTAGATTGATTTCCTCAGGACTGTGAACAACTGTGTTATTGGCCTGCTTAATAGAGCTAATAACTTTGCTAGCTTCCTCTCGTCTTATCTGCCAAGCAAGCAACTTTCCTGCTTTATCTCCATGTTCATAGTAGTTTTGTTTTGTTCTCCTGAGATTTTTCCGCTTTGTGGCCGTCAGGGTGTTATATTCCAATCGCTGTGAGTGAAATCTTTGTAGAGTTGAGTCTTCAAATGTTATATACTATGTTCATTTTCCAGATCTCTAATTTCTTTCTCCAACGAACCTACTTGAGCCTTATACATCTTACGAGCACCTGAACTAAAGGATATTATTATTTGCCCCCTCAGATATGCAAGGAGAGCTTCCCATAAAATTAGGGGGGAGGCAGAGTTGTTATTGGTGCTACAAAATATGTCGATATGAGTGTTCAGAAATGTTACAAATGTGGGATTATTTAGTAAGTATGTGCCAAACCTCCACCTTCTAGAGGGTGGTTATGTTTTACTGACTGGTACTGAAGCCAGCAGGTTAGAATCATCTTGGCAAGTACTTACACCCAGTAGTTAAACTTCCCTTGCCTACAGGAATAAGAACTAAGTCAATTCTAGAGTAACTGTTATGGACAGGGGAGTAAAATAAGTATTCTTTAACCTTTTGGTTGTGAAATCTCCATACGTCTACCAAATCTTTAATTTCAGCTTTTAAAATGTTTGCTGCCTGCATGAGGTTGATACTATTAGAGGAAGAGCTATCACTGGAAGGGTCCAGTACCAAGTAAAAATCCCCTGCCATTATTATCTCTGATGGGCACTGTCAAGCAAATACAACTTTACTGGGCAATAAAATAAATACAACAACAAAATCACATAGGTGTGGCTCAGTCCTTCTTCTCAGCTTCTGCTCTGTGTCAGTCTCTCTCTGTTCTTCCTCGAGGTGTGCCACAAGTGCTCCTTTTATGTGGCCTCCACAGCTGGTTGGCACTTTCCCCTAATTACCTCTACTTGGGAGCCATCCATGTTGGGGTGCCCAGCCCATGTACTCCCAGCAGAGGGCACCAACGTCACAGCACGTACCTCCCATCTATTACCAGCCCCCGAGTTAGACCTCCTGGGACACCACATCAACTTCAAAAAGATGTCTTGGTAAAATGTAGGATCATCATGGTTAGGCCAGATACACGTTCACAATGGTAGTGGGCTCAGTGTTAATGAAACCTTGAATGATCACAAATCTACCCCCTTTGTCTTTCATCTGAGATTGTAGCTGAAAGGGGCAATGCTTATTAATGAGTATGGCCACCCCTCTTGCCTGAGAGGTGAAAGATTAATAGTACACTTGACCCACCAACTCTTTCTTCAGTGTATCATGCTCAGAGTCAGTCAGGTGGTTCTCCTGAAGAAGAGCTATATCAACCTTATGCTGCTTTAGATAACTCAGTTGTGTTTTCGCTTGACTGGGAATTTAGTACCCCTAATGTTAAGTGTCATAAATGTGTAAAGGTGCCGACATCTTTAAAGAAAAAGAAAAAATAGGGGAAAATATAGAAACTAAATTGAGTTGTGTAAACAACTTGTACAAAATTAAATTATCAAAGTATAAAATAGTAAACATCTCGGGAGCTAATACCCTGACCCTACCACAAACCGACTCAACCCCCTCTCCAACTGAGGGAGTTAAAGAACACACACCCTTAGACGCTAGTCTTTCAACTAGATGTACCTGCTATGCATAGCGTCGCCCAAATTAGGTTAATTGTAAATTATATGTATATGACATTAGAAGTGCATTGACTGTTCCTTGTAACATGAAAATATAGTTCGTCTAGTAACGAAATACAATTTGAATCAAAGCGACAAACATCGGCAACAATAATGACCGGACTATTTAGCCCCAGTTGAGCATGTCTCAACAACAACAAAGGATGCGTTCATAGTCACCAACAGAGCCTACCTGCACACTCAAATGTCACCCAATCCGCATTCCCCAAGGCGCCCTGAAACCTGTGCCGTGCGGCAGGCAAAAGTGATGACCTGATTTACTCCTGAGGTGCTGGCTTGCTGCACCCTCGACAACTACTGTGATTATTATTATTTGACCATGCTGGTCATTTATGAACATCTTGGCCATGTTCTGTTATAATCTCCACCCGGCACAGCCAGAAGAGGACTTGCCACCCCTCATAGCCTGGTTCCTCTCTAGGTTTCTTCCTAGGTTTTGGCCTTTCTAGGGAGTTTTTCCTAGCCACCGTGCTGCTACACATGCATTGCTTGCTGTTTGGGGTTTTAGGCTGGGTTTCTGTACAGCACTTTGAGATATCAGCTGATGTACGAAGGGCTTTATAAATACATTTGATTTGATGACCACAAACTCACCCAAGCAGCACAGGAAAAAAGACATCAAGCTATGAAGAATAAATGAAAACCTTTACCAGATGATAACTATCATCCCTCAAATATAAAATAGGGACAAGTAGTTAACCTTTCAGGGCCACATTATCCCCTTTGGGATCAAGCCCCACCCCCCCCTGAGCTGTAATGTGGCGCAGGGAACGCAAGAAATAATCCTAAAAATATTTAACCTCCACAGAATCGCTTGAAAAATGGCTCAAATGAAAGATAAAGAAGTTATTTATCTACCCAGCAAGTCAGATTTCTAAAATGTTTTACGGCGAAAACATAGCACATATTTATGTCCAACCACCACTGCATACATACCTCATTAGCTTAGCCAAGTAGGAAAAAATATGCAATCAACAAACGCAGGATTAAAAGAAAAATCATTTCACTAACCTTTTGAAATCTTCATCAGATGACAGTAATATAACATGTTACACAGTACATTCATTTTTTTTTCAATAATATGCAATATATATCCATAAATCTCTGTTTACAATTATGCATCGTTCAAAAAATGCTACTGCAATGTCAGGAGAAATAAATAGCTCCGGCAGATAACGTCAGCTAACAAGGAATACACATCATAAACTTTGACTAAATATGCATGTTTTACATATGTATGGCAAGATAAACTTCTTCTAAATGCAATTGCTATGTTACAATTATTTTTAACGTTACATTTGGCGTTCACTAGGCTATAATAGAGAGTCGGCGCTCTCATTTAGCATGCTGACTCCTCTATCATGGAGTCGACAGAAACCCAAAATGAAGACGTAAATATTCCCTTACCATGGCTGTTCTTGCTTCAGAAGACGTGGAAGGGTTAATACTCACCAAGTTAGCGTTCAGTTTTCAAGTCTGTGTCTTTCCGTTCTCAAACTAGACACTTTTCGGTCGAAATGTATGCAAATTTCAAGTGGATGCGCACCAAAACGTCGAAAGTATACATTATATTTCGAGTAAACTTGTCAAACTATGTTTATAATTAAGCCTTAGCATGTTATAAAGGTCTACAGCAATCGTGAGGGCGAACAGATAAGCACACGTTGTTCAGTCCGTCCTGATCGAAAGAGAGAGAAATTTCCCAGCTCCCATTGGTGAAACTGTTTTTTTGCGTCACCGGGACGTTTGGTCACGCTGAACGTCTCGTGAGCGTGCGATTCTCACAGTTACACGCCTCATCGAAAGCAGGCTTCACGCTGAAGACATAGAAAGTGTTTCCATGGTTATAGCTGTTTGGGAAGTGTGTATACGATGACGTCAAAGTGATGGCAACTTTTCCCATTACAAGAGAGACTTTGGGAGAATGCATGCCCTGAGACTTCTGCTTTAGCTAGAGACAAAATTTAAACGGTTTTATAAGCTTTAGAGTGTTTCCTATTCGATAACAATTTTTATATGCATATATTAGCAACGTTTGACAAAAATGTATCATGGTTTATATGGGTGCCGAATTCCTCCAGAAGGGGCAGTATTCAGGCCTGTCCTGATGTCACCATCCTTCTGAGTTCACCCTCACCCCCAAAAATATTATATCTACACATGTAAGCACATACACAACTGTAAAGCTATCCGCTAGCTGGCAATTAGGCGACCAGCCAGTGAGTAACTTATCCCTGCCTCGGTATCACTAACGCTAGCGTACCACTAACAATAAACAAGCCTGCAAACGTAATAGTAGCTCAAATTCCCTGAAGTAATATAAATAACATATTTAGGCTTGAAACCCAGTCAAAAGTCCCATAACTATTTAACCAAACCATGTGAACAGCAGGGCCCATCTGGCTTGCCTGGAGTTGAGGCGGTTGGCGGTGCGGAGATACTCCAGGTTCTTGTGGTCGGTCCACACGATGAAAGGGTGTTCTGCCTCCTCCAGCCAGTTCCTCCATTCATTCTGTAAGGACCAATGCCGGAGACGAGAAGCAAGTACGGGGAGTTGACATTTAATGAGGAATAGACAAAGAGCAAGACAAAAACAACATCAGCACACAGATACACAATGACAAATTACAGTCAATGCAGCAACGGAGAACAGAGATGGGGAACTGACAAATATAGGGGAAGTAATAAACAGGTGATTGAGTCCAGGTGAGTCCAATAATACACTGATGCGAGTGATGAGGGGAAGGCAGGTGTGTGTAATGATGGTGGTAGGAGTGCGCAATTGCTGGGAGCCTGGCACCCTCGAGCGCCAGGGGGGAAGAGCGAGAGTAGGCGCGACAAAATGTAAATGTTGAGGATAGGGAATGCATACCAAATGGCACCCTATTCCCTTTTTAGTGCACTACTTGTGACCCGGCCCTGCTCACAATTGGTACTTTATTTAGGGGATAGGGTGCCATTTGGGACGCATCCGTGGTCGGGGTATTTTAGACCTGCTAGGCCTAGAGGGTTTCCTTCAGCAGGGTGGTGACTTGCTGGTGTAGGCACTAGGCAGAGAGAAATGCTTCCATCTAGTGATCAAAGTCATGTTATAGCAGCTTTGTGGCCTCAGCATGAGCCCATGGCAGAAAGATATTGTGGATCCTATAAAGGCCAGGGATGGGTGGCCAATCCAAATTGAGAGAACTGTCCATCTGCAAACTTTGGGCACCTTTGCCATTGCAGCAAACTACAAATCACCTTACATCATAAATAACTACTCAATATTATTTGTAAATCAGTCAGTTACACACAATTTACCATGACACTCTGTAGATCATGGTTTTGATGATCTTGAACACGGCCTTTTGCTCCAACCTGATTCTACTAATTAGCATTTCATCTGAACCTTCACCGAGTCAGGGATGTGTTTAACGGAAACGATGCCGTACTGAACAACAAGTTGAAAAATGGGGAGGGGTTAGGTTGTGGAACACTGTCAGCATGGCCACCGCCCATTAAATGTGTCACTCATTGCTTCAAGCCACACCTCACCACACCCACCAAATGGGAACAAATGTACCTCAAAGTTTGCTCAAGAACGTACAAGAATGTTTTGGGGAAATGTATCATTCAGTAGAAACCATTTCGCAACGTAGCAAACATTCAAGAGAACTGAACGCACCTCAGGTGTATTACAACAACTGGGTTGGAACAAAAGCCAGCAGCATACTCAGTACAGTAACTCTCCAAGACACTGATCTAAGATTAGTGTTGAATTTTACTACCTTAGAATTTACGTAAGATGTGTAGGATGCTGTGTGTCATGTATTGTCATGTTATGTCTTGTTCCTGTTCTTTCTCTTCACTTCGTTTCCCCCTGCTGGTCGTATTAGGTTACCTTCTCTCCCTTTCCTTCCCCCAGCTGTTCCTCATCTCCTCTAACTACTTTGTTTACTCTCTCCGGGTGGAGTAAACGAAGTAGTTAGAGGAGATGAGGAACAGCTGGGGGAAGGAAAGGGAGAGAAGGTAACCTAATACGACCAGCAGGGGGAAACGAAGTGAAGAGAAAGCACAGGAACAAGACATAACATGACAATACATGACACTGTGTAGGATGGAGTCTACAGGCAAACCTAGCAACTCAACCACAAACAGCTCAAACCAACTTCCATTATCAACCAATTTAGTTTATGTAGCCATTCATTGTAGAATGATAATAAAAAATGATTTATGTCAATGAGATGAATGTGAGTGAATGCACTACACAGTCATCATAATACTAATCCCGAATCATAATCACAATCACAATACTGTGAATACTTTTATTATTACTGCCCACATTGGTAACACTCTATATTAATGTCCCTTAATAAACCATTTATAAACAGTTTGTAAAGAGTGTACTTATTATTTATTAATAATTATTCCTACATTTGTAAATGTCAATAAGCAGTCTCTAAATAGTCAATTACGCATTTATAAACCCTATTTAAATTTTTTATGATTTATAACATCATTATTAAGGTGTTTGATCATAGTATGTTCACAACTTGTAAATTATTACTAATGTATTACTAACGAACTTATAAACCAGTTATAAAGGAGTTATTGTCAACTCATAAGATTATTCATAAGGTATTTGATAATGGTTAATTTATGGTTTGACGCACCATTTACATACATATTTATACATGTAATTATGTTGGTAATGAATGGTATTATTATTAATTTTTAATGAGGTCATTTATAAATGTGAGTTCGTGCACTTACTAATACCTCAGTTGATGATTTATGAAAGTGTGGACTATATATACTTTACAACATTTATAAATGACATGTTTACTTCCCAAAAGTTGGCCACATTTAGTAGACAGTGCTTGATGCTCCACCAATGGCTAAACATATCCTAAAACATGCAATGGTAAAAGAAGAAGTACAGTCTAATGCAATTAGCATGAGGTTGTAAGTAACAAGAACATTTCCCAGGACATAGACATATCTGATATTGGCAGAAAGCTTACATTCTTGTTAATCTAACTGCACCATCCAATTTTCAATAGCTATTACAGTGAAAGAATAACATGCTATTGATTGAGGAGAGTGCATAATTTTGAACATGAAAAGTTATTAATAAACACATTAGGCACATGTTTGCAGTCTTGATACAACATTTTTAACCTGTTAGGGCTAGCCCTGAATACTGCCCCTTCTGGAGGAATTCGGTACCCATATAAAACATGATACATTTTTGTCAAAAGTTGCTAATATATGCATATAAAAAATATTATCGAATAGAAAACACTCTAAAGCAGGGGTGTCAAAGTCAAATGGACGGAGGGCCAAATAAAAAAATCAGCTACAAGACGAGGGCCGGACTGTTCGAATGTTCATTGAAAATTTTTTAAATGACGCATATAGTCTAGTGAACCTAATTGAACCTACTGAAAACCTAACAAATATATTACAATATGACCAGATAAATAAAGCAATATTTTCTTATGGCTCTGTCAGTAATCTTTAATTTTCAACAGACACAAAAGACAAATTTCCTTTATATAAATATCCCCATAACATGAACATTAAATGAAAGAAACCGGTATTCAAGGCACCATCAGTAGACTATATTTTCTATTTTAGCAAAAGTGGGCTAAATTTACTTCAAAGAAAAAACAATAATAGCAATTTTCTATCATCCACTCAACTGAAATATTTTTAAAATATAATTGGATTGAAATACAAAAAAATAAAGTGCAAAAATCTATTAATCAAAAACAACACTTTGTTTAAGGAGAAGTAACATGCAGTGAAAACAAATATTAAATTTTAACTTTTAAACTTGAACTGAGTAAAAACTCTAAATATGTGATTGCACAGTAATGTTCACTTGTTTGAGGTTGAGGGTGATACTTGGTGGTGTCCCATCTTTTCCACAAGTTCATCAATGTTCGGGGTAAGGCTCTGAGCTGAAGAAATCCTCAGAATTGAGTGGAGGTGTTCAGCAGTAAGTCGACTTCTGTGTGATGTTTTGTTCAGGTTCATCAAAGAAAACAGTTGTTCACACAGGTATGTGCTGCCAAACATAGACAACGTTTGAGCAGCCTGGATGCGCAGCTGGGGCATTGTGCCGGGAGGAAACGGGCGAACTCCGCAGCACCCACTGCCGCATATTTTGCCCTCAGTGCATCATTGCATTGGAGGTCAATCAACTCCATTTGGAGGTTTGGTGGTGAGCTTTCCACGTCAACAGCAAATGGGTTACCGAGCAGTTCCAACCTGCTTTTTTGTGCTTCAAAGTCAGCAAATCGGCGTCGAAAGTCAGCGGCAAGCATACCTATTTTATCAGCCAACTGTGTGCTCGGGAACGCACTGGTAGAGAGCTTCTCTTTCATGGTCTGGCAGCTGGGAAAGTGGCTCAAATTTTCTTTCCGCATCTGCGTCTCCCACAGAGTCAGTTTGGTTTTAAATGCCTTCACTGTACTGTACATATCAGAGATGACACGATCCCGACCCTGCAGCTGCAAGTTTATTGCATTCAGATGACTCGTAATGTCACACAGAAAAGCCATTTCACACAGAAACATTTCGTCTCGGAGTTGTGTTGTGTCTTTCCCTTTGCTGTCCAAGAACAGACAAATCTCCTCACGAAGCTCGAAACATCTTTGAAGCACCTTTCCCTGGCTTAGCCATCGCACCTCTGTGTGATAAGGCAAATCACCATGCTCCGTTTCTAACTCCGTCAGAAATGCCTTGAACTGGCGGTGATTCAAACCTTTGGCTCTGATAAAGTTAACTGTGCGCGTGATGATGCTCATTACATGCTCCATTTTCAAGGCTTTACCGCACAACGCTTCCTGGTGTATGATACAATGATAAGCTGTCAGCTCACCTGTCGCGTTTTCCTCTTGCATCTTTTCCCGTATCTTCGCCACCAGTCCGCTCCTGTGTCCACACATCGCAGGTGCTCCGTCGGTTGTCAAACCCACGAGTTTTTCCCAAGGCAGCTCCATCTCATTTACACATCTTGACACCTCTTCATACAAATCATGCCCCGTAGTTGTGCCATGCATAGGACGTAAAGCCAAAAACTCCTCTGTCACGCTTAGGTTGGAGTCCACTCCGCGGATGAAAATTGACAACTGGGCAATGTCAGAAATGTCGGTGCTCTCATCCACAGCCAAGGAATATGCAATAAAATCTTTTCCCTTTTTCACAAGCTGCTCTTTTAGATTGATGGACAACTGGTCTACTCTCTCGGCAATGGTGTTTCTGCTCAGACTCACATTTAAAAAGAGTTGCCTTTTTCTGGGCAAACTTCGTCACAAACTTTAATCATGCAGTTTTTGATGAAATCCCCCTCTGTAAATGGCCGGGCTGATTTAGCGATCTCTTCTGCCAAAATAAAACTGGCCTTGACAGCAGCCTGGCCTTGTGATTTGGCTTTTTTGAACAGAGCCTGTCGAGATTTGAGGCCTCGTTTTAATTCCTCTGCCTTTTGTAGCCTTTGTTCCATGTCCATATTCTTGTTTTTGTCCGCGTGTTTCGTTTCATAATGTCGTCTCAGATTATACTCTTTCAGTACCGCCACACTTTCTCCACACAGAAGACACACAGGTTTTCCAGCTACCTTCGTGAACATATACTCCGACTCCCACCTTGTTTGAAACCCCCGGTTCTCAGTATCCACCTTCCGTTTTGCCATTTTTGATGGGTATCTGAAAGTTAATTTTACTGTGATGCTGACGACTGCTGTGCCAATAAATATTGAAATGAAGCAGCCTACTGCTCGGTGCGTCACCTTTGCATTGTGGGAAATGTAGTATTGGTGCGTGTAAAAGATCTGCGGGCTGCCGGCTTGCTGCGGGCCGGTTCTAATAATAAATCAAGATCATCCCAGGGGCCGTAAAAAACCTTCTTGCGGGCCGGATGTGGCCCGCGGGCCTTGACTCTGACATATGTGCTCTAAAGCTTATAAAACCGTTTAAATTTTGTCTCTATGTAAAGCAGAAGTGTCAGGGCATGCATTCTCCCAAAGTCTCTCTTGTAATGGAAAAAGTTGCCACCACTTTGACGTCATCGCACTTACCAAGCAGTTATAACCATGGGACCATCTTCAGCGCGAAGCCTGCTTTCGATGAGGCGTGTAACTGTGAGAATCGCACGCTCACGAGACGAGACGTTCAGCGTGCCGAAAGGTCTCGGTCACGCCAAAAAAAAGTTTACCCAATGCGCACTCTGAAGTTTTTCTCTCTTTTCCTCAGGATCGATTGAACAACGTGTGTGTGTCTGTTCGCCCTCACGATTGCTGTAGACCTTTATAACATGTTAAGGCTTAATTATGAACATAGTTTGACAAGTTTACTCGACATATAATGTATACTTTCGACGTTTTGGTGCGCATCCACTATAAATTTGCATACATTTCGACCGAAATGTGGCTAGTTTGAGAACCGAAAGACAGACTTGAAAACTGAACGCTAACTTGGTGAGTATTAACCCTTCCAGGTCTTCTGATGGAAGAACAGCAACGGTAAGGGAATATTTATGTGTTAATTTTGGGTTTCTGTCAACTCCAAGATAGAGGAGTCATTATGCTAAATGGGAGTGCCGACTCCCTATTATAGCCTAGTGAACGCAAAATGTAACGTTAAAAATAAATGTAACACAGCGATTGCATTTAGAAGAAGTGTATCTTGCCATACATATGTAAAACATGCATATTTAGTCAAAGTTTATGATGTGTATTCCTTGTTAGCTGACGTTATCTGCCGGAGCTATTTCATTTCTCCTGACATTGCAGTAGCATTTTTTGAACGATGCATAATTGTAAACAGAGATTTATGGATATATATTGCAGATTATTGAAAAAAAATGAATGTACTGTGTAACATGTTATATTACTGTCATCTGATGAAGATTTCAAAAGGTTAGTGAAATTATTTTTCTTTTAATCCTGCGTTTGTTGATTGCATATTTTTTCCTACTTGGCTATGCTAATGAGGTATGTCTGCAGTGGTGGTTGGACATAAATATGTGCTATGTTTTCGCCGTAAAACATTTTAGAAATCTGACTTGCTGGGTAGATAAATAACTTGTTTATCTTTCATTTGAGCCATTTTTCTTGCTAATCTGTGGAGGTTAAATATTTTTAGGATTATTTATTGCGTTCCCTGCGCCACATTACAGCTCAGGGGGTGTGGGGGGGTTCCCAAAGTGGAACTAGTGTCCCCATTAACAGAAATACAATGGTTCACTGATTAGTCTAAAACGTTGCACATACACTGCTGCCATCTAGTGGCCAAAATCTAAATTGAACCTGGGCTGGAATAATACATCATGGCCTTTCCCTTGCATTTCAAAGAAGATGGTACAAAAGAAATACAAAGGAACGGTTGGTTTTTTCTTTGTATTGTCTTTTACCAGATCTATTCTGTTATATTCTCCTACATTCCTTTCACATTTCCAAAGTCCAAAGTGTTTCCTTTCAAATGGTACCAAGAATATGCATATCCTTGCTTCAGGTGTCATGTATTGTCATGTTATGTCTTGTTCCTGTTCTTTCTCTTCACTTCGTTTCCCCCTGCTGGTCGTATTAGGTTACCTTCTCTCCCTTTCCTTCCCCCAGATGTTCCTCATCTCCTCTAACTACATTGTTTACTCTCTCCCACCTGTTCCCTTTTTTCCCTCTGATTAGGTCTCTATTTCTCTCTCTGTTTCTGCTTCTGTCTTTGTCAGATTCTCGTTTGCTTCACCCTTGTCCCGTCCTGTCGTAATCTGCCTCTTCATCAGATGCTACGTGTGATCAGGTACCTCTGTCCTCTACAACCCGCGCCTACCCGGAGAGACCAGCAGTCTGTTGCCGCTAACCCTGCTATTCTCCTCTGCTGCTAGAAGGGGACTCTCCTGTAAAGATCAGAGGACTATGATTTATTTGTCGCCCTCTCTGCGGGTTGTCTATTTTGTCAACCGATACATCTGAAGAGGATTTATGTCTTCCCTGTGTTTGGACATTAAAAGACTCTGTTTCTGTTAAACCGCTTTTGGGTCCTCACTCACCTGCATAACAGAAGAATCTGACCAAGAATGGACCCAGCGACTTCGGATCCTCTCCACTCAGCCGTCGAGATCCAGGGAGCGATGCCATGCAGACACGAGCAGGAATTGTCTGCTGCTCGACATGCCGTTGAGACCCTGGCCGCCCAAGTCTCCGACCTCTCGAAACATATTCACCATCTCCGCCTCGATCCACCGGCTACTTCCAGGGCTTCCGAGTCTCCGGAGCCCAGAATTAATAACCCGCCGTGTTACTCTGGGGAGCCCACTGAATGCCGCTCGTTCCTCACCCAGTGTGATATTGTGTTTTCTCTCCAGCCCAACACGTACTCCAGGGGCACAGCTCGTATCGCCTACGTCATATCTCTCCTTACTGGACGGGCTCGTGAGTGGGGCACGGCAATCTGGGAGGCGAGGGCTGAGTGTACTAACCAGTATCAGAACTTTAAGGAGGAAATGATACGGGTTTTTGATCGTTCTGTTTTTGGGGAAGAAGCTTCCAGGGCCCTGTCTTCCCTATGTCAAGGTAATCGATCCATAACTGATTACTCTATAGAGTTTCGCACTCTTGCTGCCTCCAGTGACTGGAACGAGCCGGCTTTGCTCGCTCGTTTTCTGGAGGGTCTCCGCGCGGAGGTAAAGGATGAGATTCTCTCCCGGGAGGTTCCTTCCAGCGTGGATTCCTTGATTGAACTCGCTATTCGCATAGAACGACGGGTTGATCTTCGTCACCGAGCTCGTGGAAGGGAGCTCGCGTTATCCGTTGCCCCCCTCTCCGCATCACTACCATCTTCCTCCACTGGCTCAGGTGCTGAGCCTATGCAGCTGGGGGGTATTCGCATCTCGACTAAGGAGAGGGAACGGAGAATCACCAACCGCCTCTGTCTCTATTGCGGTTCCGCTGGTCATTTTGTCATTTCATGTCCAGTAAAAGCCAGAGCTCATCAGTAAGCGGAGGGCTACTGGTGAGCGCTACTACTCAGGTCTCTCCTTCAAGATCCTGTACTACCTTGTCGGTCCATCTACACTGGACCGGTTCGGCAGCTTCCTGCAGTGCCTTGATAGACTCTGGGGCGGAGGGCTGTTTTATGGACGAAGCCTGGGCTCGGGAACATGACATTCCTCTCAGACAGGTAGGGGAGCCCACGGCCTTGTTCGCCTTGGATGGTAGTCCTCTCCCCAGGATTCAGCGTGAAACGCTACCTTTAACCCTCACTGTCTCTGGTAATCATAGCGAAACCATTTCTTTTTAAATTTTTCGTTCACCTTTTACACCTGTTGTTTTGGGCCATCCCTGGCTAGTGTGTCATAATCCTTCTATTAATTGGTCTAGTAATTCTATCCTCTCCTGGAGCTTCTCTTGTCATGTGAAGTGTTTAATGTCTGCTATCCCTCCTGTTTCCTCTGTCTCTTCTTCACAGGAGGAGCCTGGTGATTTGACAGGGGTGCCGGAGGAATATCACGATCTGCACACGGTGTTCAGTGGGTCCAGGGCCACCTCCCTTCCTCCGCACCGGTCGTATGATTGTAGTATTGATCTCCTTCCGGGAACCACTCCCCCCCGGGGTAGACTATACTCTCTGTCGGCTCCCGAACGTTAGGCTCTCGAAGATTATTTGTCTGTAGCTCTCGACGCCGGTACCGTAGTCCCTTCCTCCTCGCCTGTCGCCGTCGGAACGTAACTATGATGTGGGAAACCGCGAACTGCTCGCCATCCGCTTAGCCCTAGGCGAATGGTGACAGTGGTTGGAGGGGGCGACCGTTCCTTTTGTCGTTTGGACTGACCATAGGAACCTTGAGTACATCCGTTCTGCCAAACGACTTAATGCGCGTCAGGCTCGTTGGGCGCTGTTTTTCGCTCGTTTCGAGTTCGTTATTTCTTATCGTCCGGGCTCTAAGAACACCAAGCCTGATGCTTTATCCCGTCTCTTCAGTTCTTCAGTAGCCTCCACCGACCCCGAGGGGATTCTCCCTGAGGGGCGTGTTGTCGGGTTGACTGTCTGGGGAATTGAGAGGCAGGTAAAGCAAGCACTCACTCACACTCCGTCGCCGCGCGCTTGTCCTAGGAACCTTCTTTTCGTTCCCGTTCCTACTCGTCTGGCCGTTCTTCAGTGGGCTCACTCTGCCAAGTTAGCCGGCCACCCCGGCGTTCGGGGTACGCTTTACTTCTATTCGCCAGCGTTTTTGGTGGCCCACTCAGGAGCGTGACACGCGTCGTTTCGTGGCTGCTTGTTCGGACTGCGCGCAGACTAAGTCCGGTAACTCCCCTCCTGCCGGCCGTCTCAGACCGCTTTCCATTCCCTCTCGACCGTGGTCTCACATCGCCTTAGACTTTATTACCGGACTGCCTTCGTCAGCGGGGAAGACTGTTATTCTAACGGTTGTCGATAGGTTCTCTAAGGCGGCTCATTTTATTCCCCTCGCTAAGCTTCCTTCTGCTAAAGAGACGGCACAAATCATCATTGAGAATGTTTTCAGAATTCATGGCCTTCCGTCAGACCCCGTTTCGGACAGGGGTCCGCAATTCACGTCTCAATTTTGGAGGGAGTTTTGCCGTTTGATTGGGGCTTCCGTCAGTCTCTCTTCCGGTTTTCATCCCCAGTCTAACGGTCAAGCAGAACGGGCCAATCAGACTATTGGTCGCATCTTACGCAGTCTTTCTTTCCGTAACCCTGCGTCTTGGGCAGAACAGCTCCCCTGGGCAGAATACGCTCACAACTCGCTTCCTTCGTCTGCGACCGGGCTATCTCCTTTTCAGAGTAGCCTCGGGTACCAGCCTCCTCTGTTCTCGTCCCAGCTCGCCGAGTCCAGCGTCCCCTCCGCTCAGGCTTTTGTCCAACGTTGTGAGCGCACCTGGAAGAGGGTCAGGTCTGCACTTTGCCGTTATAGGGCGCAGACTGTGAGAGCCGCTAATAAGCGTAGGACTAAGAGTCCTAGATATTGTCGCGGTCAGAGAGTATGGCTCTCCACTCAAAACCTTCCCCTTAAGACAGCTTCTCGCAAGTTGACCCCGCGGTTCATTGGTCCGTTCCGTATTTCTCAGGTCATTAATCCTGTCGCAGTGCGACTTCTTCTTCCGCGACATCTTCGTCGCGTCCACTCGGTCTTCCATGTCTCCTGTGTTAAGCCCTTTCTTCGCGCCCCGTTCGTCCCCCCCCATCCTTGTCGAGGGCGCACCTATCTACAGGGTCCGTAAGATTTTGGACATGCGTCCTCGGGGCCGTGGTCATCAGTACCTAGTGGATTGGGAGGGGTACGGTCCTGAGGAAAGGAGTTGGGTTCCATCTCAGGACGTGCTGGACCGTTCGCTGATCAATGATTTCCTCCGTTGCCGCCAGGTTTCCTCCTCGAGTGCGCCAGGAGGCGCTCGGTGAGTGGGGGGGTACTGTCATGTATTGTCATGTTATGTCTTGTTCCTGTTCTTTCTCTTCACTTCGTTTCCCCCTGCTGGTCGTATTAGGTTACCTTCTCTCCCTTTCCTTCCCCCAGCTGTTCCTCATCTCCTCTAACTACCTCGTTTACTCTCTCCCACCTGTACCCTTTTTTCCCTCTGATTAGGTCTCTATTTCTCTCTCTGTTTCTGCTTCTGTCTTTGTCAGATTCTCGTTTGCTTCACCCTTGTCCCGTCCTGTCGTAATCTGCCTCTTCATCAGATGCTACGTGTGATCAGGTACCTCTGTCCTCTACAACCCGCGCCTACCCGGAGAGACCAGCAGTCTGTTGCCGCTAACCCTGCTATTCTCCTCTGCTGCTAGAAGGGGACTCTCCTGTAAAGATCAGAGGACTTTATGATTTATTTGTCGCCCTCTCTGCGGGTTGTCTATTTTGTCAACCGATACATCTGAAGAGGATTTATGTCTTCCCTGTGTTTGGACATTAAAAGACTCTGTTTCTGTTAAACCGCTTTTGGGTCCTCACTCACCTGCATAACATCAGGGCCTGCGCTTCAGGGCCTGCGCTTCAGGGCCAGGCAGTTCTTTTTTAAAGCGCTGATCCTTATTAACCCAGGTCTGACCCACATTATCTGTTTGTTCAAAAGGGTTCAACTAAAATGGGTGCTTTGAACATCCACTGATCTTCCAACCACTGAACAGTTTACAATCTGGTCTTAAGGACAGTGGGAAGATCTGAATTGCATACGCCTGGCATTCTTTCTCCTCTCTCCTTTTCAAAACCCATTGGATGAGAAAGCCAGAGTGCCTCCTCCCCTGACCTTCTCCTCCAATGGGTTTTGAGAAGGAGATGAGAGGAGTATGCAATTGAGATCTTCCGAGTGACTCACAGAGAGAACATGAGGGAAACGAGAGAATGAGAGAGAGAGAGCCAGGGCTGGTGAATTCAAACTAGAAAAGGAATTACAGTATGTCACATTTCTTAATGAGGAAAACCTTGGAAGAAAATCAGCCGGTACAGTTCGTCTCATCAATAACAAAAACTCAACAACATTTCACTTGCTAACATTTCACTTGCCCTCCTTCATGGGAAGTTCTCCTGGTTTTCGCGAAATCTTTATTTTGCCCTTCACGTTCATCACTCTCAATTACATTATTGCACTTGCTTGCAAAAACACAGCGTTTTTAATTGCGAGTGTACGTTTTTCATAAGTCTTTGAATTGGTCAGTTGGTCAGGTGCGGTGAGTTAGGCAATTGCCAGTTAGGCAATTGGAGAGTTGAACTCAATAGCGTTGCGATCCACAGCCCCCCTCTGGAAAGCAGCAGTCACGGTTTTCCCTCTTTGAAAGTGTTTCAGCACCTTTCTGTACCTGGCAATTGCCTCTTCGGGATCTCGGGCTGAAATGCATAGGGTAAAATTGACCCCACAAGCAATCCATTTTTGTTATTACTTCTCCAACCAGCCAAAAGTTTGGAGACACCTACTCATTCAAGGGTTTTTCTTAATTTTTACTATTTTCTACATTATAGAATAATAGTGAAGACATCAACACTATAAAATAACACATGTAGTAAAATCATGTAGTAACAAAACAAATGTTGATGACAGCTTTGCACATTCTTGACATTCTCTCAACCAGTTTCATGAGGTAGTTACCTGGAATGCATTTCAATTAACAGGTTTGCCTTGTTAAAAGATCATTTGTGGAATTTCTTTCCTTCTTGAGCTAATCAGTGTTGTGACAAGGTAGGGGTAGTAAACAGAAGATATCCCTATTTGGTAAAAGATGAAGTCCATATTACGGCAAGAACAGCTCAAATAAGAAAATAGAAACGACAGTCCAGACATGAAGTTCAGTTGATATGGAAAATTTCAATAACTTTGAAAGTGCAGTCGCAAAAACCATCAAGAGCTATGTTGAAACTGGCTCTCATGAGGACTACCACAGAAAGGAATACGCAGAGTTACCACTGCTGCAAGGGATAAGTTCATTAGAGTTACCAGCCTCAGAAATAGCAGCCCAAATAAATGCTTCACAGAGTTCAAGTAACAGACACATCTCAACATCAACTGTTCAGAGGAGATGAATCAGACCTTCATAGTTGAAGAAGAAGAAGAGACTTACTTGGGCCAAGAAACACAAGCAATGGACATTAGACCAGTGGAAACCTCTCCTTTGGTCATACGAGTCCAAATTTTAGATTTTTGGTTCCAACCACCGTGTCTTTGTGAGACGTACAGTAGGTGAACAGATGATCTCTGCATGTGTGGTTCCCACCATGAAGCATGGAGGAGGAGGTGTGATATATGGGGGTGCTTTGCTGGTGACATTGTTGGTAATTTATTTAGAATTCCAGGCACACTTAACCAGCATGGCTACCACAGCCTTCTGCAGCAATATGCCATCCCATCTGGCTTGCGCTTAGTGGGACTATCATTTGTTTTTCAACAGAACAATGACCCAACACACCTCCAGGCTGTGTACGGGCTATTTGACAGAGAAGGAGAGTGATGGAGTGCTGCATCAGATGACTTGACCTCCACAATCAACCAACCTCAACCCAATTGAGATGGTTTGGTGTGAGTTGGACCGCAGAGTGAAGGAAAAGCAGCCAACAAGGGCTCCACATATGTGGGAACTCCTTCAAGACTGTTGGAAAAGCATTCCAAGTGAAGCTGGTTGAGAGAATGCCATGTGCAAAGGGTGGCTACTTTGAAGAATCTAAAATCTATTTAGATTTGTTTAACACTTTTTTTATTACTACATGATTCCATATGTGTTATTTCATAGTTCCACAATGTAGATAATAGTAAAAATAAAGAAAAACCCTTGAATGAGAACACTAAAATAACACATCCTAGATCTGAATGAATGAAATATTCTTATTAAATACTTTTTTCTTTACCTAGTTGAATATGCTGACAACAAAATCACACAAATTATCAATGGAAATCAAATTTATCAACCCATTGAGGTCTGGATTTGGAGTCACACTCAAAATTAAAGTGGAAAACCACACTACAGGCTGATCCAACTTTGATGTCATGTCCTTAAAACAAGTCAAAATGAGGCTCAGTAGTGTGTGTGGCCTCCACGTGCGTGTATGACCTCCCTACAATGCCTGGGCATGCTCCTGATGAGGTGCGGATGGTCTCCTGAGGGATCTCCCCCCAGACCTGGACTAAAGCATCCGCCAACTCCTGGACAGTCTGTGGTGCAACGTGGCGTTGGTGGATAGAGCGAAACATGATGTCCCAGATGTGCTCAATTGGATTCAGGTCTGGGGAACAGGCGGGCCAGTCCATAGCATCAATGCCTTCCTCTTGCAGGAACTGCTGACACACTCCAGCCACATGAGGTCTAGCATTGTCTTGCATTAGGAACCCAGGGCCAACCGCACCAGCATATGGTCTCACAAGGGGTCTGAGTATCTCATCTCGGTACCTAATGGCAGTCAGGCTACCTCTGGCGAGCACATGCAGGGCTGTGCGGCCCCCCAAAGAAATGCCACCCCACACCATGACTGACCCACCGCCAAACCGGTCATGCTGGAGGATGTTGCAGGCAGCAGAACGTTCTCCACGGCGTCTCCAGACTCTGTCACGTCTGTCATATGTCCTCAGTGTGAACCTGCTTTCATCTGTGAAGAGCACAGGGCGCCAGTGGCGAATTTGCCAATCTTGGTGTTCTCTGGCAAATGTCAAACGTCCTATACAGTGTTGGGCTGTAAAGCACAAACCCCGCCTGTGGATGTCGGGCCCTCATACCACCCTCATGGAGTCTGTTTCTGACGGTTTGAGCAGACACATGCACATTTGTGGCCTGCTGGAGGTCATTTTGCAGAGCTCTGGCAGTCCTCCTCCTGCTCCTCCTTGCACAAAGGCGGAGGTAGCGGTCCTGCTGCTGGGTTGTTGCCCTCCTACGGCCTCCTCCACGTCTCCTGATGTACTGCCTGTCTCCTGGTAGGGCCTCAATGCTCTGGACACTACGCTGACAGACACAGCAAACCTTCTTACCACAGCTCGCATTGATGTGCCATCCTGGATGAGCTGCACTACCTGAGCCACTTGTGTGGGTTGTAGACTCCGCCAGCATTCAAAAGTGACCAAAACATCAGCCAGGAAGCATAGGAACTGAGAAGTGGTCTGTGGTCACCACCTGCAGAACCACTCCTTTATTGGGGGTGTCTTGCTAATTGCCTATAATTTCCACCTGTTGTCTATTCCATTTGCACAACAGCATGTGAAATTTATTGTCAATCAGTGTTGCTTCCTAAGTGGACAGTTTGATTTCACAGAAGTGTGATTGACTTAGAGTTACATTGTGTTGTTTAAGTGTTCCCTTTATTTTTTTGAGCAGTGTATATATATTGCATGAATTCATGGTACACTAAATATTAACATAAACCGTCAACATCTCACAGTTTGGTCCAAATTAAATAACGTTTTTTTTTGTAGTCACAGATTGCAAAGGAAAATTATTTCTATAGCCTATATTTGTTTAATTTACTTCTATGGCGGAATGTTCTCTTCTATGCTCTCTTTCCTTTCTCTTCTATCTCTTCTTATTATTTTCCTTGTTTAGTATTTTATCCCTCTCCTCTTCACAGGAGGATGCAGTGGAGGAGCCAGAGGAGGAGGAGGAAGAAAAGGCAATGCCAATATGCCTTTGTTCTTTGCTCATACAGAGCAAAAATAAAAATCAAAGAGAAGCAAACAAGCGGACAATAGTTTGAGACGAGTTCATCTGTACACTCATTTAACAAAAGGGACAAAGCATGCTTGTGGCTATGGTTTTGTCACAGGGATTATAACACTACTTTTTCACATACAATGTGTATAGGTATAGTGTGGGGGGGTGCATTGAATCAAACTTATCACATCCATTGATATGCCAACCACAGGGCGAGTTGCCTCTATTTAATAACATTTCTATCCTCATTACATGTTCTTCACTCTAGGGAAAAAATGTATACAATGAACCATTTATCACTAACTGTGGCAACATCGTGAGTGATAAGAGCTAGGCTGTCCAACTCATATAATCGAGGGCAGTGTGTCTGCTGGTTTGTGTTATTTTGTTTTAATTTTTGTCCAATTAAAGGTGCAATATGCAGAAATCACACCACCATTTCCTGGTTGCTAAAATTCAAGCACTCAGTATGTAGGGAATCATTGTACCAGCTAAACCGCAGCTAAACCGTTTTCAATAAATGTACCAAACAAAATGTAAACATGTTTTCACTTTGTCATTATGGGGTATTTTGTGTAAACAGGTGAAAACGTATGTTTAATCATTTTGAGTAACACAAAATGTGTAATAAGAAAATGAACAGTGTCACTTAGTAAATAACATTACTAGCGATTACTTTGATAATCAAATGTTCTGCCGGTTTCATGCACCAAACCTTTTTGAAGTAGAAAATTCAAGATAATTAATTCTTAAGAAATGCATTGTAGGCTATAGCATACTGTGTATGTAGTAATGAAGTTGCCATGGATAGATTAAATGTTTTACAGTCTCTCTTTAAATTCAAATACATTTCCATTCAATTTGCTTTAATGGCATGAATATCAGGGTCAATTTTGCCAAAGTGATACACACAATTATGAAAACAGCAACAATTCCATTCTCCTTTGTGTAAAGTTTTTTTTATATATATAATAAAAAAATATGCATTTCCGACCCGCTTGCCTACAGCTGCACTAGGGTTGGACATTCCTGTGTATATTAAAACACCGCAAAGCTGATGTGACGTGGCTCGGAAAATGTACCTCAATCCAGGAATGAAAAATACATTGTACTCCGAATTATCCCAACTGTTACACCAATAAGATTGAACAACTCCTTGTTTTTCTGGATAACTGTCCTTTTCGTCCTCATGCTAGGTAGCAGAAGCCACAGCAGCCATTTTAGAATGGCAGTGTCAGCCAATCAGCTCCTTTTGTGGAGACCAATTTATATATACACTAGATGACTAATAGGGGGTGCTGTGTCTCCATCGAGGGCACTCCCTCACTATTGTTAAAAAATATTTTCGAAGCTGTGCATGCATTTTATTTTCTACATTTGTTTTTGTAACATTTATTCTCTTACAGACTGACTTTTAAATGGTGCATACTTTTAAATTACATGTGAGCTAAACAAAAATGCTAAATATATAATTTTCCTTAAATTATAATTTTGAGATTACTACTGTTACTGTCCCCATTACAACAACAAAAATACTTCAATCAATGTAATTTTGTCCTTAACATTTAATTGAAATACTATAGAATTACATTCATTCATTCCTATGGAGGACTGTGCCTACTGGGGAGTGCCATATGGGCGACCAGTGGCTTCAAAGCCTCAAGACATAGCATCAGCAATCCAGGGTTGGTCCATCGGTCTAAGGCACTGCATCTCAGTGCTAGAGGTGTCACTATAGACCCTGGTTTGATTCCAGGCTGTATCACAACCGGCTGTAATTGGGAGTCCCATAGGGCGGCGTACAATTGGCCCAGTATCGTCCGGGTTTGGCTGAGGTAGGCTGTCATTGTAAATAAGAATTTGTTCTTAACTGACTTGCCTAGTTAAATGCAATTTTATATATACGTCATTTATTGAGACAGGTGGTTCCAACCCAAAGTGCCGCGTGTCGTGATGACCAACACCTGTCTAGATCAATGACAGAAATGTTGGAGTAACAATGAAATGCTAAAAAATGCAAGGGGGTGAATACTTATGAAAGACACAGTATATTTACTAATCTGACTTGCCATGACTTCAGACCAATGTCCTGTCGGAAGCATTACTTGCGCTTGCGGTGGATGCTCAGCTGTCCTGTTGTAACTTCACTGGTAGCTGGCATGTACCTAGCTAGGCTTAAAATAGAATGTCCAATGAATATCATGTGGTGTGGGATTCTACTAAGCTGTATAGAATTGTTTTAAGAAGGTCATGCCAAGGATAATTTTAGCTATTGATTTTACATTTTACGACCCCTTGAAGCATCCCAAAAATATATTATAATAACTTGATGAGAAAAAAAAATGTGCGCCTTACTGCTTTTAGCCGATTACAAATGCTACCTGGTTAAATAAAGGTGAAATAAAATAAATAAAAAAATAACTGTTCCATGGTCTGACAAACACACGTCAGTCGATGCGGTGGATTTAGACTAATAAAATGCAAACAAACATATCTCTAGCTTCAACTGACTTTAGGGGGAATTTTGCTAGTTAGATTTCCACGTGGGTGCTGACAAAGTTCATATAAAGTGTCACCCACACATTGACTACCAACAGCAAGGTATTCTTATGAGCTATATTATTGTTTTCACAGAAGCAAATTTTGCTGGCTGAAAAATGGCCTATAGGTCTGAGGTTTGTAATGAGTTGTGGTGGGGGAACAAAGTGGCGGTGGTTTCAGACTAGTGACCATGGAGTCGGATGAACCCTGGCTGGCGACGCTACTGCTCTTAACCTTCCCTCTCCTTCACTGTGACAGGGCCCGCATTACAGTAAATGATAGTTACTCACCCAGCCACCGTAAAGTGATTTGACCTGCCAGTGTCTCCCTGGCCTAATGGGGCCCCTATGGGTGGCCAGGCCCCTCCTGGGGACTGACTGAACAGTGGGGTGGGGGGCTGTCTGATGGAGGGGAAAAATGGGTTAAAGATGAGAGGAGCCGGAGGTCTGTTTATGTGTCCCGCTGTCTGGGCATACATGCTAGTGAGTGAAAACACACACAGACTCATAAGCACATTGTCCAAGCACACATACTCTGCGTATATGTGTGTACAATGTACATTTGTCCATTCACAGTGCACAGTTCACACAATGACTACCACAAATGTCTGCAAATCTCTGTCTCTCCACACAGCTTTTCTCATCTGAAATTACAGCAAATGATGAACCCATAGTAGGGACACTTAGCACAGAAGAACAGTACAGGACAGAGAAAAGAAGGAACGGTACAAAGAAGATCGAAGGAGGGAGGGAGTGAGTGGATGGTGACCTGGTGGTGACCCCCATCGCCAGGTCAGCCATGTCACTTTTCTAATTTGGAGCGGGTGTCTCAGAGGTGGCTGGCTGGCTGAGGAATGTGGTGGAGGTGTCTTATTAGCACATAATGGTGTAGGGGGGCAATCTGCTGTCCGTCGGTTCCAAAACACTGAGCCGGGAGCCCGGTTGCAGCGCAGAGCTGGGGGGGAGGGGCTAGATTTACGAGGCACGCATGACCATTGTGGAGTTCTCAGCCACTGAGAGATGGGACACTTTTAGACCCTCAGCATATCCCTCTTTCTTTTTTGGAGGTGGAGGGAGGAAAAGAGGAAAGGGGAGTGTGGGTTGAGGGGATGGGGTAAGAAGGGTCTAAGTGTGTGTGCAAGGGGGGGGACATATGCCCCCACTGATTAAACCAAAAAACCCTGTTCCCTGCTGCATTTGAAATGTAATCAAATAAATAATCTTAAAAAGCACTACACCTGTGTGGTCACCACAGAGGTTTATATTTGAGGAATGACACATTTCTGTGGGTGTTTATAGTTCTGCCTGTCTGGGATGTATGCACTCCTTGAAATTGAACCACCTAATTGGTTGAAGTCATTGGATTTGAAAAATGTCTGATTTAATCAGGTGTTTTATTTGTGTAGAAGTGGGTAAAATTCTGCCGATATTGCTAGAGAATTCTAAACCAAGAACATCAATAGCCTATATTTGTGGGAAATACCTCTACTGACCAAGATGAATAGTATTTGATTAAATTATGCACATCATCGCACTTTATTTAACAATGAAATAGTCTACCTCTGAGTTTGATGGACAAAATGTGAATTAATTTTCATTTGTTGCAGGGAAGATTTTCAAAACATAAATCTTTCACTAGATGGCAGAGGAGTGCTTGCAACATTTTTCCCCCAACAACACTGTTTCACTAACAGTCTAAATAATTTCCCCACAATTTAACTGGGGGGGTAGAGTAATATATCAAAAGGTTCTGTGTAAAAAAGTATTGTTATTTATGTCACAAACAAGTTGTTAGGCATGCTTAGTGTATTTAAAGTACCTTATTTCAGTAGTGTGTTTGTCTCTCAAACTGCCTGTCACTGTTTCTAAACATAAGTCACCTTTTAGCCTTTAACACTTATGCTGTGATGAGGCATTTTACCAAGACACAGACACCACTGATTTCTTACTGGACAAAGAGCAGATATGATGCTAAAATTCAACACATTATTGAAAAGCAATGAAGAAAATTGGAAGTCAAATTGGAATTTCAGTTTCTTCCCGAATAGTCTCAATTTAAATGGAATCGATCCCAACCCTGATAAAGATTCAATCTACCTAGGAAATATACTATCTACTTTATGTAGACCACAAAGTTTAAAAAACGTATATTTCTTAGACAATGTTATATTTATGCCTCTGAACTTGGATTCCAGATACACTACTACTGGTTTATAGTTCTGTACAAGTGTTTTGCTGTGGGGTTTTTTGGTGGTGCTGTGCTGAGGTCACACACACACCTCTGATGACCTGTGAGTAACACCCTGACAGAGAGTGTGTGTGTGAGAGAGAGTGAGTGTTGGAAATAATGAGAGAAAGAAAGAGAGCGGAAAAGATCCTCCACTGCGTCTCAAATCGAGTCAGAGAAAAGGGAGCACTAAAATCTATCAAGGCTAAATGTTTGAGTAATAATAAGTTTCCGGTGGGTACAAAATACTTTTTTATGATCAACTATGGGTTTTAATTACTTGCCTAAAATTAATTATATCGGACAATGAAAACATCCAGGGTTAGAATAAATGCTGAATGAGATTGTCATCCTTCAATATTTGAAAATTGCCTCACTTTTTTCAAACTCAAAACCCTATGTAGTGGTTTGTACACTCTTACAGTATGTAGCCTTACTCTCATCAAATTACAGTAAAATTCACCAAGATGGGAAAGGATTTGATTCCATATTTCAGAGTACAGTACAAACGATCAGCGGTATAGATTTCTTAGTGTTGAAGGTATACTTGACTAAATAATGTTTTCTCAGGCTCTTTGCACCCATTCCTCTAAATCTTAGATATGCAGTGCATTCGGAAAGTATTCAGACCCCTTTACTTTTTACACATTTTGTTACATTAAAGGCTTATTCTAAAATGTATTAAATACATTTTTGTTCATCATCAATCTACACACGATACCCCATAATGGAAAAGAGAAAACAGCTTTTTAGAATTTTTTCAAAATAATAATACCTTATTAAGTATTCAGACCCTTTGCTTTGAGACTCGAAATTGAGCGCAGGCGCTTCCTGTTTCCATTGATCATCCTTGAGATGTTTCTACAACTTGATTGGAGTCCATATGTGGTAAATTCAATTGATTGGACATGATTTGAAAAGGCGCACACCTGTCTATAAGGTCTCACAGTTGACAGTGCATGCCAGAGCAAAAACCAAGCCATGAGGTCAAAGGAATTGTCTGTAGAGCTCCCAAACAGGGTTGTGTCGATGCACAGATCTGGGGAAGGGCACTAAAACATTTCTGCAGCTTTGAAGGTCCCCAAGAACAGAGTGGCCTCCAGCATTCTTAAATTGAAGAAGTTTTGAACCACCAAGACTATTCCTAGAGCTGGCCGCCTGGCCAAACTGAGCAATTGGGGGAGAAGACCTTGGTCAAGGAGGTGACCAAGAACCTGATGGTAACTCTGACAGAGCTCTAGAGTTGCTCTGTGGAGATGGGAGAACCTTCCAGAAGGATAGCCATCTCTGCAGCACTCCACCAATCAGGCCTTTATGGTAGAGTGACCAGACGGAAGCCACTACATAGTAAAAGGCACATGACAGCACTCTTGGAGTTTGCCAAAGAGCACCTAAAGGACTCTCAGACCATGAGAGACAAGATTCTCTAGTCTGATGAAACCAAGATTGAACTCTTTGGCCTCTTTGAATGCCAAGGTCACATCTGGAGGAAACCTGGCACCAACCCTACGATGAAGCATGGTGGTGGCAGCATCATGCTGTGGGGATTCTTTTTCAGCGGCAGGGACTGGGAGACTAGTCAGGATAGAGGGAAAGATGAAGAGAGCAAATAAAAGAGAAATCCTTGGTAAAAACCTGCTCCAAAGTACTCAGGACCTCAGACTGGGGCAAAGGTTCACCTTCCAACAGGACAACGAACTTAAGCACACAGCCAAGACAACGCAGGAGTGGCTTCGGGACAAGTCTCAATGTCCTTGAGTGGGCCAGCTAGAGCCTAGGCTGTAATCGCTGCCAAAGGTGCTTCAACAATGTACTGAGTAAAAGGTCTGAATACTTACTGTATGTAAATGTGATTTTTATTTTTTATTTTTAATACATTTGCAGAAATGTAAAAAATAAAAATACTGTTTTGGATTTGTCATTATGGGGTATTGTGTGTAGATTGATGATGGAAAATAACTATTTAATCGATTTTAGGATAAGGCTATGAAAGTCAAAGGGTCTGAACACTTTCCGAATGTACTGGATACCAATATAAAAAGCTGCAACTCCAAATGAATCCTGGCGCTCTGAAAGAGCTGCAGGTAGGAAAATCGGTTAATATTTGACTTTCGTCCTGGGAAACAAATTCGTTAAGCAGTTGAGATGTTTTAAAAGTAAGCCTCATTATCATTTTCAAAGGGATGACAGTCAGAGCCTTTTGTCAGCGGGTGCAACTTGGATCTAAAATTTTGGGGTGAAATGAGGCGCCCTAATCAAGATGTTTACCCAGATACACATGCACAGTGTGTGGAGAAACAGAGAGCAACAGACACACATACACACTAACAATACTTTTGATGTTCGAAGAACGTAGCCATAGCTCTTGAATATACATTGGGTAGCGTCTGTTTTGTGATTACTTTAGACAGTGTGTAAAGGTTGCAACCCAAAATGGCATCCTATTTCCTATATAGTGCACTACTTTTTACCAGGGCCCACAGGGAGCTTTATAGGGAAAAGTGTATAATTTGGGGGGGACACATACTCTCCAAAACAGTATTAACTACCACTTAGTTGGTGTGTCTTTGAACCCCAACATGGGAAGACAATGTGTGTGTGTGTGTGTGTGTGTGTGTGTGTGTGTGTGTGTGTGTGTGTGTGTGTGTGTGTGTGTGTGTGTGTGTGTGTGTGTGTGTGTGTGTGTGTGTGTGTGTGTGTGTGTGTGCGCGTGTGCGCGTGTATACAGTTAGAGTCATTAAACTTGTTTTTCAACCACTCCACAAATTTCTTGTTAAGAAACTCAAATTTGGGCAAGTCGGTTAAGACATCTACTTTGTGTATGACACAAGTAATTCTTCCAATAATTGTTTACAGACAGATTATTTCACTTATAATTGTATAACAATTCCAGTGGGTCAGAAGTGACTGTGCCTTTAAACAGCTTGGAAAATTCCAGAAAATTATGTCATGGCTTTAAAAGCTTCTGATAGGCTAATTGACATCATTTGAGTCAATTGGTGGTGTACCTGTGTATGTATTTCTAGGCCTACCTTCAAACTCAGTGCCTCTTTGCTTGACATCATGGGAAAATCAAAAGAAATCAGCCAAGACATCAGAAAAAAATGGTAGACCTCCACAAGTCTGGTTCACCCTTGGGAGCAATTTCCAAACGCCTGAAGGTACCACGTTCATCTATACAAACAATTGTACGCAAGTATAAACACCATGGGACCACGCAACCGTCATACCACTCAGGAAGGAGACGTGTTCTGTCTCCTAGAGATGAATGTACTTTGGTTGAAAAAGTGCAAATCAATCCCAGAACACCAGCAAAGGACCTTGTGAAGATGCTGGAGGAAACAGGTACGAAAGTATCTATATCCACAGTAAAACGAGTCCTATATCGTCATAACCTGAAAGGCCGCTAAGCAAGGAAGAAGCCACAACTCTAAAACCGCCATAAAAAGAGCCAGACTACGGTTGCAACTGCACATGGGACCAAGATTGTACTTTTGGAGAAATGTCCTCTAGTCTGATGAAACAAAAATAGAACTGTTTGGCTATAATGACCATTGTTACATTTGGAGGAAAAAGGGGGAGGCTTGCAAGATGAAGAACACCATCCCAACAGTGAAGCACGGGGGTGGCAGCATCATGTTGTGGGGGTGCTTTGCTGCAGGAGGGACTGGTCCACTTCACAAAATAGATGGCATCATGAGGATCGTGTGCGAGCAAGGAGGCCTAGAAACCTGTCTCAGTTACACCAGCTCTGTCAGGGGGAATGGAACAAAATTCACCCAACTTATTGTGGGAAGCTTGTGGACGGCTACCTGAAACATTTGACCCAAGTTAAACAATTTAAAGGCAATTACTACCAAATACTAATTGAGTGTATGTAAACGTCTGACCCACTGGGAATATGATGAAAGACATAAAAGCTTAAATAAATTATTCTCACTACTATTATTCTGGCATTTCACATGCTTAAACTAAGGTGGTGATCCTAACTGACCAAATACAGGGAATTTATACTAGGGTTAAATGTCTAAGAATTGTGAAAAACTGAGTTTAAATGTATTTGGCTAAGGTGTGTGTAAACTTCCGACTTCAACTGTATATGCATGCATGCATACATACATACAGTGGGGCAAAAAAGTATTTAGTCAGCCAACAATTGTGCAAGTTCTCCCACTTAAAAATATGAGAGAGGCCTGTAATTTTCATCATAGGTACACTTCAACTATGACAGACAAAATGAGAAAAAAAAATCCAGAAAATCATATTGTAGGATTTTTTATGAATTTATTTGCAAATTATGGTGGAAAATAAGTATTTGGTCAATAACAAAAGTTTCTCAATACTTTGTTATATACCCTTTGTTGGCAATGACAGAGGTCAAACGTTTTCTGTAAGTCTTCACAAGGATTCACACACTGTTGCTGGTATTTTGGCCCATTCCTCCATGCAGATCTCCTCTAGAGCAGTGATGTTTTGGGGCTGTTGCTGGGTAACACGGACTTTCAACTCCCTCCAAAGATTTTCTATGGGGTTGAGATCTGGAGACTGGCTAGGCCACTCCAGGACCTTGAAATGCTTCTTACGAAGCCACTCCTTCGTTGCCCGGGCGGTGTGTTTGGGATCATTGTCATGCTGAAAGACCCAGCCACGTTTCATCTTCAATGCCCTTGCTGATGGCAGGAGGTTTTCACTGAAAATCTCACGATAGATGGCCCCATTCATTATTTCCTTTACACGGATCAGTCGTCCTCGTCCCTTTGCAGTAAAACAGCCCCAAAGCATGATGTTTCCACCCCCATGCTTCACAGTAGGTATGGTGTTCTTTGGATGCAACTCAGCATTCTTTGTCCTCTAAACACGACGAGTTGAGTTTTTACCCAAGAATTATATTTTGGTTTCATCTGACCATATGACATTCTCCCATTCTTCTTCTGGATCATCCAAATGCCCTCTAGCAAACTTCCGACGGGCCTGGACATGTACTGGCTTAAGCAGGGGGACACGTCTGGCACTGCAGGATTTGAGTTCCTGGCGGCGTAGTGTGTTACTGATGGTAGGATTTGTTACTTTGGTCCCAGCTCTCTGCAGGTCATTCACTAGGTCCCCCCGTGTGGTTCTGGGATTTTGCTCACTGTTCTTGTGATCATTTTGACCCCACGGGGTGAGATTTTGCGTGGAGCCCCAGATCGAGGGAGATTATCAGTGGTCTTGTATGTCTTCCATTTCCTAATAATTGCTCCCACAGTTGATTTCTTCAAACCAAGCTGCTTACCTATTGCAGATTCAGTCTTCCCAGGCTGGTGCAGGTCTACAATTTTGTTTCTGGTGTCCTTTGAAAGCTCTTTGTTCTTGGCCATAGTGGAGTTTGGTGTGTGACTGTTTGAGGTTGTGGACAGGTGTCTTTTATACTGATAACAAGTTCAAACAGGTGCCATTAATACAGTTAACGAGTGGAAGACAGAGAAGCCTCTTAAAGAAGAAGTTACAGGTCTATGAGAGCCAGAAATCTTGCTTGTTTGTAGGTGACCAAATACTTATTTTCCACCATAATTTGCAAATAAATTAATTAAAAATCCTACAATGTGATTTTCTGGATTTTTTTCTCATTTTGTCTGTCATAGTTGAAGTGTACCTATGATGAAAATGACATATTTTTAAGTGGGAGAACTTGCATGAGGGCACGTGTGCCTGCATTTGAATACGCGTGCGTGCGTGCGTGCGTGCGTGCGTGCGTGCGTGCGTGCGTGCGTGCATGCATGAGGACATGTATGTGCGTGCCTGTGTTTTTTCTTCCCATCCGGAGATTTAATGAGATATAGGATATGCACGGAACACGTCAGAGTTGAAAGAATCAGTCACCGGTGGCTAGTGTGCTGATACATCAAGGGTAGCACCTTTACCCTGAAAACGCTAACTCAGGAGGGCAATTAACTCCTCCGCAACGAGGGTCAGAAATTAGTTCACGATTTCTCCCCTGTGGACGCGAGGCCGGGCATATACGTCCCTTGTGTGTGTGTTTGTGTGTGTGTGTGGGGGGGGGGTGCTAGGAAGCTGGGAGATGCATGCAGGTAAGGCCCTCCACAGAGTAATTATCCACAACCTCAGGCGAGTTTACATCAAGGCATTGTGGGTGTTTTTTATTTGTTTTAGCGTTGTTCTTTTTTTCTCATCCAGTATTTGAATGAAATATCAAAATGCACATCAGTAGTCGGTGTCCAGTGACTACACTTAAAACTGCAACCATTTGCATATTTGGATTGATGTTGGAAAATGTGATCTCTAGACACACATCTCGAGAATTAATATGCGTTTGATAGTTATGCTCTGAGCAGTTCATGCATATTCATAAGCCTTAATGTCTGCAACCAGTATCAATGTCCGCCAATATAAAACATTTTATATTGTTTTATATTGATTCCCGTGAACGCCAAACTCCCATGACCACCTTCTTCATATTGGAAATCTTTCATGACATGTCCTAATTAAATAACCTTCCATTTAAAATAGTAGCGTGAACTATGATCAGAGCCATTAACCTTCTATTGCATTTTGTTAGATCTCAGATCGAAAGCATGCATTGAGAAGAGTCAAGAAAAAAAGATAGAATACCAAATTAAAACTCAATATTGATCATATAAATCATATAAGAGTTGGTGAGGTATATGATTATAGCATAATGATTTATTATGACTAGGCCTAATATTCCCCTCAACTGTTGGCACAACAATGGTCGTTATCATGAGGCAAGGCACTGAAAATATTGACCTAACAAATGATCAGACCCTAGAATGCTTTTAATTCAATTATAAATTCCTATTTTTTATTTATTTAGCCAGTTTTGTTGCAATTTGGACTTTTACACTATATCTGAGTGGGCCTTACCATATTATGATGTCAGATAGTAATTCATTGCACTGTCTACTCCATATATACTGAACAAAAATATAAACACAACATGTAAAGTGTTGGTCCCATGTTTCAGGAGCTGAAATTAAATATCCCAGAAATGTTTCATATTCACAAAAAGCTTAGTAGTGCACCAATTTGTTTACATCCCAGTTAGTGAGCATTACTCATTTGTCAAGATAATCCATCCACTGACAGGTGTGACATATCAAGAAACTGATTAAACAGCATTATCATTACACACGTGCACCTTGTGCTGGGGGCAATAAAAGGCCACTCTAAAATGTGCAGTTTTGTCACACAAAACAATGCCATAGATGTATCACGTTTTGAGGGAGCTTGCAATTGGCATGCTGACTCCAGCTGTTCCCAGATAATTTAGTGTTAATTTCTCTACCATAAGCAACCTCCAACATAATTTTAGAGAATTTGGCAGTAAGTCCAACCGGCTTCATAACCACTGACCACGTGCAACCATGCCAGCCCAGGACCTCCACATCTGGCTTCTTCATCTGCGGGTTCGTCTGAGACCAGCCACCCGAATAGCTAATGAAACTGTGGATTTGCACAACTGAAGAATTTCTGCACAAACTGTCAGAATCCATCTCAGTGAAGCTCATCTGCGTGCTCGTCGTCCTCACCAGAGTCTTGACCTGACTGCAGTTCGGCATCTGAACTGACTTCAGTGGGAAAGTGCTCACCTTCGATGGCCACTGGCATGCTGGAGAAGTGTGCTCTTCACAGATGAATTGTGGTTTCAACTGTACCAGGCAAATGGCAGACAGTGGGTATGGCGCCGTGTGGGTGAGTGGTTTGCTGATGCCAGCGTTGTGAACAGAGTGCCCCATGGTGGCGGTGGGGTTATGGTATGGGCAGGCTTAAGCTACGGACAACGAACCCAATTGCATTTTATAGTTTGCCATTTGAATTCGAAATACCATTACGAGATCCTGAGGCCCATTGTCGTGCCGTTCATCCGCCGACATCACCTCATGTTTCAGCATAATGCACTGCCCCATGTCACAAGGCTCTGTACACAATTTCTGGAAGCTGAACATGTGCCAGTTCTTCCATGGCCTGCATACTTACCAGACATGTCACCCATTGAGCATGATTGGGATGATATGGATCGAAGTGTACGACAGTCTGTTCGAGTTCCCGCCAATATCCAGCAACTTCGCACAGCCACTGATCTAAACACAATACCCCATAATGTCAAAGTGGAATTATGTTTTTAGAAATGTTTACAAATTAATAAAAAAGTTAATGTCTTGAGTCTGAGTATCAACCCATTTGGTATGGCAAGCCTAAATAAGTTCAGGAGTAAAAATGTGCTTAACAAGTAATACATAAGTTGCAATAATGATTTTAACGGCTGTGATAGGAGAACTGATTGATTAACATTGTAGTTACTCCACCATACTAACATAAATGAATGAAATATTCCAAAACATGCATCCTGTTTGATACGAGGCACTAAAGTAAAACTGCAAAAAATGTGGCAAACAAATTAACTTTTTGTTTTTTGGGGGGCAAATCCAACACAACAGATCACTGAATTACTAGTCTTTATATTTTCAAGCATGATGGTGGCTGCATCATGTTATGGGTATGCTTGTCATCGGCAAGGACTGGGGAGTTTTTTTGTTAGGAAATTAAACGGAATAGAGCTAAGCACAGGCAAAATCCTAGAGGAAAACCTGGTTAGGTCTGCATTCCAACAGGCACTGTGTTACGGTTTTCTAATGGTGAAGGAGAGTCGGACCAAAATGCAGCGTGTATATTACGATCCATGTTTTAATAAACAAACGTAACACGAATCTAAATACAATTTCTACAAAAACAATAAACGTAAAGAAAACCGAAACAGCCTATACTGGTGTAACCTAACCTAGACAGGAACAAGGACACTAAGGACACTAAGGACACTAAGGACAATCACCCACAATACAACCAAAGAATATGGCTGCCTAAATACCACTTCAGACAGCCATAGACTTTCCTAGAACACCCCACTAAGCTACAATCCCACTAACCTACACACCAAAACCCCAAGACAAAACACACCACAATACAAAAACTCCATGCCACACCCTGGCCTGACCCAATACATGAAGAAAAACACAAAATACTTAGACCAGGGCGTGACACACTGGGAGACAAATTCACCTTTCAGCAGGACAATAACCTAAAACACAAGGCCAAATACACACTGGAGTTGGTTAACAAGACAACATTGAATGTTCCTGAGTGGCCTAGTTACAGTTTTGACCTAAATCGGCTTTAAAAATCTATGGCAAGACTTGAAGATGGCTGTCTAGCAATGCTCAACAGCCAACTTTACAGAGCTTGAAGATTTTTCAAAAGAATAATGTGCAAATATTGTCAAATCCAGGTGTGCAAAGCTCTTAGACTTACCCAGAAAGTCACAGCTGTAATCGCTGCCAAAGTGGATTCTAACATGCATTGTCTCAGGGGGTTCAATACTTATATAATCAAGATACTGTACATTAGAGTTTAATTTCACATTAATAAAAAATGAAATAGTAGTTGGCCTCCCGAGTGGTGCATCGGTCTCAGGCACCTCATCGCAGTGCTAGAGGTGTCACTACAGACCCGGGTTCGTTTCCAGGCTCTGTCACAACTGGCCGGGATCGGGAGTCCCTTAGGGCAGTGCCCTATTGGCCCAGCGTTGTCTTGGTTTGGGGAGAGTTTGGCCGGTGGGCTTTACTTGGCTCATCGCACTCTAGCGACTCATTATGGCGGGCTGGGCGCCTGCAGGCTGACCTCGGTCTTCCTCCGACACATTGGTGCGGCTGGCTTCTGGGTTAAGAAGCATGGTTTGGCGGTTCCTGTTTCGGGGATCGCATGACTAGACCTTCGCCTCCTGAGCCCGTTGGGGAGTTGCAGCGATGTATAATAGAGTATTTCGTGTAGATCGTTTACAAAAATTGACAAATACATTTTATAACACAACAAAATGTGGAAAAAGTTGACGGGTGTACACACTTTCTGAAGACAATGTATACAGAGCAATATGTATGGAACTTCAAACCGCAATAAAATTGCAATACATATAGAATCGTGAGAATCGCAATACATATCGTGTCAGCACCTAAGTATTGTTATAATATCGTATTGTGAGGTCCCTGGCAATAACCTACTAGCTAAGTGGCTAGCTTTAGTGTGTCCACCCACTCTGCCCAAACTGCATTTTCGTAACCTAATACATCCAATTATCCATTTTAATCTCACCTTGTAACACATGTGAAAGTCAAAGGGTGTGAATACTTTCTAAAGGCACTAGATTATCCGTGTTACAACATTTTATTTAGATAGGCCTTGAAAATGTTTGTAGACTTGAACAGTAGATCTTTGGCGGAAGTTCTATAAACCCACACACCTCCCTATACAGTCAAAAAAAATGCTGAGTTGAAAACAACCCATTTTATTTTATTTCACAGTAAGAAATATTCTATTTGACTCTCCCACAGATAACGTTTGGTCCCAATCTAAAAAGAGTCAAATGTACTCTCGCAACAGAGCAATTTACTCTCGCAACAATGTACTCTCGCAAAATTGACATGCAATATCTAGTGTTATCCATTAATAAGGGAGCAGGGGCGGACTGGGACCAGAAGTAGGCTTTGGCCTTTCTAACACACCTGCCCATTTATATCTTCGAGGACCCCACACCAGCCCATTATTTTTCTTGAGGCCCCCATTATTTAGACACATAATGATAATTTTGCACGCAAAAAAAACGATAGGTTATCTATCTGGTATGTGCCAGAAATGCCAGTCCACCCCTGAAAGGGAGAATATCCAGCCATTTTAAATCACCCAAAACGTACATTCAGCATGCATGTCAGAGCAGGAAGGGGAATCCTGTTGTTAGTGACTACCTACATCATATAAACTGGAACAGCCTTCTCAGTAAACGTTGCAATAAATCCAACCACTCACAGGTTAAAAAAATATAAATCTTTTTTAAATGTATTTTATTTTTTATTTTTTATGTATTTAATATGTAACATGCATAACATGTATATTACATATTAAATAAAGGTTACATTTTTTAAATACTTTTTAAAAATCATTATGTAGCATAAGACAATCAATTTACATGCGAAAAACACAGATATTGAAACAAACAATTCTAAAAATATGACAATGACTCCATTCCCACATCTGTGTGTACTCCATAGTTTTAACTCCCTGTCTCTGGTTACTCTTAATGGAGTTAAAAGTACTCCGTCCCAATCAACTCCAGTTACACTAACTCCAGAGAGCGTATCACTTTGAGGGTAAAAAAAAAAATCCAGTAGTGTTCATTTAACTTTATTCATTTTACTCTGATTTTTATTTTAACCCATCCAGTTGGGTTGTGTGAATAACCCAACAAATTGTTTTGTTGAGATTACCCAAACATTAGTTCATTATAAACATAAATGGGGTATTTTTTACTTTCATGCTGGCAGGCCTTTCTCTGGGTAGAGAAATCTACCTAGCTCAGCCAGCCATTGGCTACGCCTTCAGAAACTGGAAAAACAAAGGTGTCATTGTAGGCTCATGATTCATGCTTTCTGTTAAATATACAACTTGAATCCCTTCACAGCCTCATAGAGGATATAGATACCTTTTCCAACCTGTCTGGATTACAACCAAATTATGATAAGTGTACTATATTATATATTAGATCACTAAAAAATTATGCTTTTATATTACCGTGTAGTTTACTAATAAAATGGTCTGACGGTGATGTGGACATAATGTTTTTAATGAAAATATGTCACTCATTATTTGAATATGTTGGTAACCCGTTGTATAAAAGTGATAATGCCCTCGAAGCCCGTGTTTGGAGGATATTGTCACGGTTTGCTCGACTTCGTCTAGGGCATAACAACAACCGTGACAATATATCCTCCAAACACGGGCTTCGAGAGCATTATCACTTAATTGTAGTAGTGTGACAATATTAGCTGTAGTAGTGACATAACAATGGCTATGGTGGCTGCAGCAGCTGTTATCGACTTCAAGGTGGATGTTGCTGCTAATTTGGTAGCATTACCCTTTTCACGATTACCTTTCAGACTTTGTTTACAAATGATCATCATCTGGTGAGTGGCACTGTTTTTTGTTGCAGCTCGCTTTCTGTTAGCTATCTCTTTGAAAATAATGATTGAAACATTGTTGTGTTTAAACTTTAGATCATCGGTTCGTGTGAAGAACGTGATAAAATATATTTGCAATGGGAAGTAATAGCTGGTTTGTTAATTTCATTTTGGATATCAAATGGTTGTGCTTTTGTATTGGTGTGATTTCATGGGTCCTACTGTAGTGAATGGGCTTTTTATTCTTTATCATTATTTGATGCTGTGCGTCTGCTGTCACCTGTCTATCAGCCACGTCTACCTTTTGATGTGACGCTGTTGTTGTCGCTATTGGTGATGGTGTGACAGTGGTGTTGGCTACCATAAGTTATTTTATGCAGTGTGTCATGTTGTGTCCATGCCGGTTTTGTCTCTGTGTGTGGCAGCCCAAAGCTTGGCCTGTTTTTGATTTATTCATAATGTCATCCAAAAGTATTGCTCCTCCTTCACTAGAACTAGAATGGTCCGACAACAGAAGATATTATGTCAGGTGACACTAAGTTTTCTGTTACTGTATTTTCTAGATTTTTTGGTTTGATAAAACATACTAGACAATGTGTTGTCCCTCTGAAGGCATAGGTCCCATAATCACGGTTCACCACTGCATGCTGGGTTTACCTAGCAGCTGCACTGTACAAAAAATCCTGTTGTTTTTACAGTAACTTATTGGCAGTACTGTTAAAACAAAGTTTCTTTGGAATTTAATGTAACATACTAGAGGCGTCACCACATACCCTGGTTCAATTCCAGGCTGTATCACAACCGGCTGTGATTGGGAGTCCCGTAGGGCGGCACATAATTGGCCCAGCGTCATCCGGGTTAGGCCATCATTGTAAATAAGAATTTGTTCTTACTGACTTGCCTAGTTAAATTAAATAAAACATAGATAAATACTTTTAAGTTACTTATTTTACAATAACTTAAAAGGTAACTAGCTGCCAGTATTTATTACATATTATGATAAGGGACTCCCACCTTATTTTAACAATGGGATTTAGGTAGGTTTTCAACTTATACACTGCCATACACCTCATTGAAACTTCAAATTTCTCTGTTTGACCACAACAGAACAGACAAACAGGAATGTCATTTACTCTCATGGGTGGCTAAAAATAACTATTTGAAAGCTACGCCCCAACTAAACTACGCCTCCAGTCTTCTGATCTGAGTCTGACCCTTCTGGGTAATACAGTATCTCAACAACCCAGCATTTTTTGTGTAGTAGCCAAACTTAATTTAGACTTGAAGAAGGAACGGAAATGTGAGGACTTGCCATGCGAACAGTAATTAATACTGTTCCACAACTAGATAGCCTATCCTTACCCCCTTGTTCATTTTGAACATCATAAATAAGATGACCGGGAATGTGTCGACGGGGGGGGGGTGGAGGGGGCAAGAAGCGGCTGGCTGGGTCTCCATCCATCACGTCTCCTACGCCCAGTAAACGCTCGAGTTGGACAACAGGCAGCGGAGAGCCATGAAATCCGAGCTGTGGTAAGAAAAACACATGCTCCTTCCAAAATAACAATGCACTCCTGTGACACTCGCAACCCACCGCCCGTTGCGATTCAAATGTGCGGCATTCTGACATTGTAATGCTCAGCAGCGGTATTGTGTTACTTTGGCTTGCAGTTTGAACTTGGCGGGCTGTTCTTTCAAAAGAAGGGGGGTTGCACTCATGTTGCATTGTCTCTGCAGTTTGTCATAAAGGACACGTTTTTGCGGGAATTGAACTGTAACCAATACCAGAACATTTTCATTATTCCCTGACAGGCGACGCATCTTCAGAATGTGTAGGCATGTCTTCAGGAGTGGCCTATATCTTAGAACGTAAATGGAAAAACTGTAACAGCCAGCAAGTGTAACTGTCAGTTCACAATGCTTGGGAGTGGATTTGTTATAGCCTAGCCCCCTTCACATGTCTTCTGCACTAAACACAATATGAGCCTTCACAAGACTTTTGTTATAAGAAGGACACACAAAATGTAATGTCAAAATGTCATAAGGGCAGAATCCACAGCTCTGACTCTAGACTAGAAACACCTCCAATAGTTCTACAACTTCTCACAAATTAGTGCTTTTGAAGGGGATGTGTTATGTCATTCATAATCTCTCATCTGTCAGTAAAATATCATTTTCTGTCAAAGAAGGAAACAGCCTTGAGCAAGACCTCTGTGCCCTGTGCTAGACCTCAGCTGCCAGTCGATGACATGACAAAGGAGGTGTAAGGCCAGTAAATCGGTAAATCCACCGACCCACGGAGATAGAGTATGTAAGCCTACAGTACATAATTGGTAGTGTTGATATTTTTCCTACAATCGGTAGGCCTACACAATAATGAGTTTTTATTTCAGTATTGGTTAGCTATTGAATTAAACAATATGAGAATCTATCTGCTGCTATCTCATTTTGATTGTTTTAAATAAGCGCTAACACATATTATTAAAAAATGTTTCAGTGCTACGTGCCCAAATAATTATTGGAAGCTCACAAATATTAGTTTTGGGGTGGCAAGAACATTGGTTTGAAAATGTAAAATTATTTGGTATTTGTATGGTCATGTGAACCCGTATTTTTAGAAGACTCAACTTGCCTTTCCTAAGTCATAAACAATGTCTCACACACACACACATATACAGTGCATTTGAAAAGTATTCAGACCCCTTGACTTTTTCCACACTTTGTTAAGTTACAGCCTTATTCTAAAATGGATGACATTTTTAAAAATCCAGATCAATCTACACACAATACCCCATAATGACAAAGCAAAAACAGGTTTTAGACATTTTTAAACAACTCTAATAAAACAATTACCTGAAATAATACATTTACATAAGTATTCAGACCCTTTGCTATGAGACTCGAAATTGAGCTCAGGTGCTCAGGTGCATCCTGTTTTTCCATTGATCATCATTGAGATGTTTCTACAACTTGATTGGAGTCCATCTGTGGTAAAATTCAATTGATTGGACATGATTTGGAAAGGCGTACACCTGTCCATAATAAGGTCCAACAGTTGACAGTGCATGTCAGAGCAAAAACCAAGCCATGAGGTCGAAGGAATTGTCCATAGAGCTCCTTGACAGGATTGTGTCGAGTCACAGATCTGGGTGAAGGGTACCAAAAAATGACTGCAGCATTGAAGGTCCCCAAGAACACAGTGGCCTCCATCATTCTTAAATGGAACACATTTGGAACCACCAAGACTCTTCCTAGAGCTGGCCGCCTGGCCAAACTGAGCAAATGGGGGAGAAAGGCCTTGGTAAGGGAGGTGACCAAGAACCCGATGGTCACACTGACAGAGCTCCAGAGTTTTTCTGTGGAGATGGGAGAACCTTCCAGAAGAACAACACTCTCTACACCACTCTACCAATCAGGCCTTTATGGTAGAGTGACCAGACAGAAGCCACTCCTCAGTAAAATGCACATGACAGCCCGCTTGTAAAAATTACCATTTTGGGGGGGGAGGGGAGCATCCATTGTGAGCGCCAACGTCTTCTCACATTTGTAACGACTGGTTACTCTTTAAGAATATCCAACAAATCTCAACTGATTAGATATCATTGTCAATTTAATTGCCAAACAAACCTTTTACTAGGTTGATCTATGGATACGGACCAAATTAATTTGTTCCAACCAATGAGACATTTTAAACTTTTCCACATTAACCTAGATACAGTGACGCTTTCAGGTTAATTAAAGTTGAATTCCCAGATAGCCTATACAGGTATGATTAATCATTAACATTGATTAAATCAATTACATTTTATTTTTCAAGCTCATTGAAGCCCAAATCCCACATTACTGATCCAGTATTGATGATTGATTAACGTCTCTAAATAGATTACATTCGTTTTTGCAAGTTCCAATGACTCAAAACCCAAAGTTTGGAGAATAATTTATATATATATATATATACAGTATATCACAAAAGTCAGTACACCCCTCACATTTTTGTAAATATTTGAGTATATCTTTTCATGTGATAACACTGAAGAAAAGACACTTTTCTACAATGTAAAGTAGTAAGTGTACAGCTTGTATAACAGTGTAAATTTGCTGTCCCCTCAAAATAACTCAACACACAGCCATTAATGTCTAAACTGCTGGCAACAAAAGTGAGTACACCCCTAAGTGAAAATGTCCAAATTGGGCCCAAAGTGTCAATATTTTGTGTGGCCACCATCATTTTCCAGCACTGCCTTAACCCTCTTGGGCATGGAGTTCACCAGAGCTTCACAGGTTGCCACTGGAGTCCTCTTCCACTCCTCCATGATGACATCATGGAGCTGGTGGATGTTAGAGACCTTGCACTCCTCCAACTTCCATTTGAGGATGCCCCACAAATGCTCAATAGGGTTTATTTCTGGAGACATGCTTGGCCAGTCCATCACCTTTACCCTCAGCTTCTTTAGCAAGGCAGTGGTCGTCTTGGAGGTGTGTTTGGGGTCGTGATCATGTTGGAATACTGCCCTGCGGCCCAGTCACAGTACATGTTGGCATTCATGGTTCCCTCAATGAACTGTAGCTCCTCAGTGCCGGCAGCACTCATGCAGCCCCAGACCATGACACTCCCACCACCATGCTTGACTGTAGGCAAGACACACTTGTCTTTGTACTCCTCACCTGGTTGCTGCCACACATGCTTGACACCATCTGAACCAAATAAGTTTATCTTGGTCTCATCAGACCACAGGACATGGTTCCAGTAATCCATGTCCTTAGTCTGCTTGTCTTCAGCAAACTGGCTGACCCCCCACCCCTTCAACCTCTGCAGCAATGCTGGCAGCACTCATACGTCTATTTCCCAAAGACAACCTCTGGATATGACGCTGAGCACGTGCACTCAACTTCTTTGGTCGACCATGGCGAGGCCTGTTCTGAGTGGAACCTGTCCAGTTAAACCGCTGTATGGTCTTGGCCACCGTGCTGCAGCTCAGTTTCAGGGTCTTGGCAATCTTCTTATAGCCCTGGCCATCTTTATGTAGAGCAACAATTATTTTCTTGAGATCCTCAGAGAGTTCTTTGCCATGAGGTGCCATGTTGAACTTCCAGTGACCAGTCAGTATGAGGGAGTGTGGGAGCGATGACACCAAATTTAACACACCTGCTCCTCATTTACACCTGAGACCTTGTAACACTAATGAGTCACATGACACCGGGGAGGGAAATGGCTAATTGGGCCCAATTTTGACATTTTCACTTAGGGGTGTACTCACTTTTGTTGCCAGCGGTTTAGACATTAATGGCTGATTTAGCAAATTTACACTGTTATACAAGCTGTACACTCACTACTTTACATTGTAGCAAAGAGTCATTTCTTCAGTGTTGTCACATAAAAAGATATACTCAAATATTTACAAAAATGTGAGGGGTGTACTCACTTTTGTGATATACTGTATATATATATACAGTGTATCACATACCTATATATATATATTTAATGTGCAAGCTGTCAGAGGGGATGGCCCCCATTCCCCCGCTAATTAGTGAACCCCCACCCATGGACAGATTGATTGCTGACCTGAGCAGAAATTGCAAAAAACATCCTCCAAAATAAACCATCAAGCGCAGGCATTGTAAAGGTTTTGCCCTGATGTATGGTCGCCATCAGAGATTGACATCGGTCCAGTACCGCAGTGCACAGCAGAAGTACGAGCAAGAAACAGACATGAAGGGACAAGGAACCAGGAAACAAATGGCAAATACTTATGATGACAAACGAGCACAAACTCTTCAACAAACCTGTCTTCAACAGGAAAAAAAACGTCTTCTACAGGAACAACTCGATTTAGCTAAAATGAAATATGACGAAGTCTAGGCAAACTAGATAAATCTGACAAGTTATCTACAAACAAGGTGCGCAACTTGATAACAATGCATAAAGTTTTGATCAACAACACTCAAAGCAGTAATGTTCTAGTCCAATGCAGCAGACCAAAGATGGTCAATGAATGAACACGATGACCAAGTTGGAGGAAAAAACTGTGGAACTGATTGAAGTCGCTGATCAAATGATTGATGAGAAAACCCAGGTGAGAAAGATGAAAAAAAAGATTTCTTAGCTAGTAAAGAATATCTCATCACTGAATCTCTCGCTCTACCTGCAAACCTCTACCTGCAAACCATGACAGATAAGTATGAGGCAGAACAGAGCAAGTGCAACACTCACGTGTCTAAAATAAGTACTCTAAGCGCCCAAGTGGACTCTGCGATGCAGCAGAATAGCACCCTTCGGTACCATCTGGAGGAAATCCAGAATGGTCACACGCTACAGTGTAACTACGCAACCAAGCTCGCAACCGTAAACTGTCATGGTCAAAGCATACAGTATTGATGCAGTAGTAGCTAAGATGGGGGGGAAGTCTGTCTATAATAAAGCGATGCTCTGCCTTCTTAACAACACTATCAACAAGGCAGGTCCTACAGGCTCTAGTTTTGTTGTACCTTGACTACTGTTCAGTTGTGTGGTCAGGTGCCACAAAAAAGGACTTAGGAAAATTGCAATTGGCTCAGAACAGGGCAGCACGACTGGCCCTTGGATGTACACAGAGAGCTAATATTAATAATATGCATGTCAGTCTCTCCTGGCTGAAAGTGTAGGAGAGATTGACTTCATCACTACTTTTATTTATGAGAGGTATTGATATGTTGAATGCACCGAGCTGTCTGTCTAAACTACTGGCACACAGCTCGGACACCCATGCCTACTCCACAAGGCATGCCGCAACAGGTCTCTACACAATCCCAAAGTCCAGAACAGACTATGGGAGGTGCACAGTACTACATAGAGCCATGGCTACATGGAACTCTATTCCACATCAAGTAACTGACGCAAGTAAAATTTGATTTAAAAAAAAACAGATTAAAAAACACCTTATGGAACTGTGAAGCAACACAAAGATTGGCACAGACATATGCATACACACACACATACGTATGATAAAATACACACTATACAGTTGAAGTTGGAAGTTTACATACACCTTAACCAAATACATTTAAACTCAGTTTTTCACAATTCTTGACATTTAATCAGAGTAAAAATTCCCTGTCTTAGGTCAGTTAGGATCACCACTTTATTTTCGTTCAAACGCTTCAGATAGCCTTCCACAAGCTTCCCACAATAAGTTGGCTGAATTTTGGCCCCATTCCTCCTGACAGAGCTTGTGTAACTGAGTCAGGTTTGTAGGCCTCCTTGCTCACACAGGCCTTTTCAGTTCTGCCCATGTCACATTCATCATAAGGAGTAGACCAAGATGCAGGGTGGTATCTTTCCATCCATTATTTTGGAATAGAAAACTTCAAAGAACAAAATATCAAAGCAAACAAACTAAAGTTGAAGCTATAATAATGCTCACAGTCAACTATACATAGACAAGATCCCACAAAGCACAATGGGGAAATGGCTACCTAAATATGATCCCCAATCAGAGACAATGATAAACAGCTGCCTCTGATTGGGAACCAACCATAGATATACAATTCCCCTAGACAATTCCCCTAGATAACCCACCCTTAATCACACCCCGATAGAGAATAAACAGCTCTCTATGGTCAGGGCATGACAGCCCACAAATTTTCTATGGGATTGAGGTCAAGGCTTTGTGATGGCCACTCCAATACCTTGACTTTGTTGACCTGAAGCCATTTTCGACACCTTTGGAAGTATGCTTGGGGTCATTGTCCATTTGGAAGACCTATTTGCAACCAAGCTATAACTTCCTGACTGATGTCTTGAGATGTTGCTTCAATCCACGTAATTTTCCTTTCTCATGAAGCCATCTATTTTGTGAAGTGCATCAGTCCCTCCTGCAGCAAAGCACCCCCACAACATGATATGCTGCCACCCCCGTGCTTCAAGATTGGGATGGTGTTCTTCGGCTTGCAAGCCTCCCCCTTTTTCCTCCAAACATAACGATGGTCATTATGGCCAAACAGCTCTATTTTTGTTTCATCAGACCAGAGAACATTTCTCCAAAATGCACGATCTTTGTCCCCATGTGCAGTTGCAAACCGTAGTCTGGCTTTTTTTATGGCGGTTTTGGAGCAGCGGCTTCTTCTTTGCTGAGCGGAGACAGAACGCGTCTCCTTCCTGAGTGGTATGACGGTTGCGTGGTCCCATGGTGTTTATACTTGCATACTATTGTATGTGGTACGTGGTACTTTCAGGCATTTGGAAATTGCTCCCAAGGATGATCCAGACTTGCTCCCAAGGATGATCCAGACTCCTCCTTGTGGAGGTCTACCATTTATTTTTCTGAGGTCTTGGCTGATTTCTTTTGATATTCCCATGATGTTAAGCATAGAGGCACTGAGTTTGAAGGTAGGCCTTGAAATACATCCACAGGTACATTGGCTCAAATTATGTCAATTAGCCTATCAGAAGCTTCTAAAGCCATGACATAATTTTCTGGAATTCTCCAAGCTGTTTAAAGGCACAGTAAACTTAGTGTATGTAAACTTCTGACCCACTGGAATTGTGATGCAGTGAAATAATCTGTCAGTAAACAATTGTTGGAAAAATGACTTGTGTCATGCACAAAGTAGATGTCCTAACTGACTTGCCAAAACTATAATTTGCTAACAAGAAATGTGTGGAGTTGTTGAAAAACAAGGTTTAATGATTCCAACCTAAGTGTATGTAAACTTACAACTTCAACTGTATCTGGTAGTGGTGGAGTGGGAGCCTGAGGGAACACCGTGTGTTGTGAAATCTGTGAATGTATTGTAATTTTAAAAAATTGTATAAACTGCCTTAACTTTGCTGGACCCCAGGAAGAGTAGCTGCTGCTTTGGCAACCCTCTCCGCACACTTAGCACGGAACGCCTTGACAAAATCGTCAAAAACTTCAGCAACTTTGATCCCGTTTCAGGGAAGCCAAACAACACTGAGACGTTCTTAGTAGACATAGAGAACGCCTTGGATGGCTACCCGAACACTACGGGTACTGACAGGCTTTACCTGTTGAAGCGAATATCGAATAGATACATGACATGGTTCATGCGTCTACAACAGCAACACGTGCAAAACGACTACACTAAACTTGTCATGGCTTTGAAAATACAATTCTGTGGTTCTGCCACATTCAAACACGACAGCTCGCTGGCTAATACTGTCAAACAAGCTTAGAATGAACACTCACAAGCATGGAATCATAGGCCACATTCAGCTTACTTTGGCCTACTCACTGAAACAGGAATGGAAGAGCTATTACCATTCAAACAAATGCTTCTGTCAAATATGTATCCCAACTTCATTCCCAACTTGGGTCCTGCAGCCCATGTTGATTTGCCAATCTTAAAACTACAAGCTTGCGAGCGCAGCTTTTGAGGCATCAAAAGTGAGCCACGCTAAGAACCCTGACATCTCCAGTTAGAGGGTGCATTAACAGGGATAGGAGCGTTGAGACATGACACACAACAAAGGTATCTACCACGAAACTACAGCGGTCAAAATAGCTATAAAGTACATCACCAGCGAAACGACTACCACTACAATCAACCTGATCGCTACGTTCCTGCACCCAACCCACACAAAGTATCAAGGCACAAGGTTAACAAAAGGTTCAATGATGATCAAATCGTAGACCGATGCTCTATAGAAGCTCTGCTAAGAGAAGTATAAAAGCGCCCCAAAAAATGTAAAAAGATAAGTTACCATGACTAGGTGTGAATTTGCCGGACGACAGGTCCGCCAAAATTAACTCCATTAGCGAGGACGTAAACAATCAAATTACTCCCGCTCTCACTCGAGACCCTATCCAGGGCAGGGCCCACTTGATCAAGAAACTTTGCCTATAGACTCGAATACAAATGTTGCGACTCACAAGGTAAACATCGCAATAGTCAATTCCACTCAAACTCCGATGAGTCATTCTGTTTTGACCATGAACATAAATTACACATCACGCCGTTGTGAACATTCACTCCACTTTGTGGGGAATATAACAACAAAACGCAACTCAAAGAGGCCATACCTGGAAACAGTCCTTAAGGACTGCTTAACCTGTGATGTGTTAATTGATTCGTGCTCGACAATATCGCTCATCTCTGAAATATTTTTCAATGATCTCAAAAGGGCTTTGAACCCAGCTAAATGTTAGTTAAAAACAGAACGATACGACACTAAACTTCGAAGTTTCACTCAGACTACCTCGCCTCTCACAAAGCGAGTCATGCTGAAACTACACATCCAAGACGTGTCGCTTGTTCACCCTGTGTAAGTTACCAGCCTCGAAACAGAACACCTGCTAATCTGAGCAGACTTGATGGATCGTTTAATCCCACTGATGAATTGGAAACTCAACCAATTGTGGTCACAGGTAACCGTGCCGTCTCCACTGACCACACTGTCTTCACCTACACTGGCTGCAACACAGTCATCCACAAGGAGTATCTGTCGAAAGTACCCCTTGGGAAAAATACGTTTCGACACCTCTGACTCAAGCGGATATTACAATATCTCTTCACATTCAATCAGCAAACCTGATTGACTATTATGTTCATGATATTGAGCCAGCAGTCACTGTGAGTGAGCAACTTCCCTCCTCCTTGGAGTCATGCGGTGCTGTAGCTAACATTAACTTATCTTGTCCTTTGGACACTTCCGCCAGCACCCCAGCCGTCTCAGGAAACAAAGCATCAATGTGGACTCTGCTTTCGATGATACATTTTCCGCTTTGAGAGGGACTGAAATCACTTTCTATGGCACTAACGGCGTCAGTCCCGCCACTGACCTGATAACTCCCACTGGTGAAACACTGTGTGATATCGCAGAAAATATACTTATCTCAGTTCATAGGTACTGGAACGGTTGCCACAAACGGACGATGTGGTGACTGGCAGGCCACGACAGCCCCTGTGCGTTTTGAAGCACAAACACCAGAAGATTTGGTTGAAAGGTTACATCTACTAACAACGCGGTTGCTGACAACTCATACAAAAGTGTCCAACCTTTTTGTTTGTGCCTCGGAAACCAACACTAACCTCTGGTGGGGGGGTCCCGAGGCACAAAGGGGGGGAATACTAGCCCAGACCCATCAAGTTGTAAACTTCCCCACCAGAACAGAGAGGAGTGGACAAGCCCCTTGAGGGGATAACCTTAGAATAATTCTGAGATATCACTGACGTGTACCACACTGGTTGTAAAAGAAGTATGCACACCGCGTACGACTGGCTCAGTGCTTACAGAGTACTTCCGCCATGAGGATAGCTCCTCCATGGATAACATAGCTATGAAATAGAGTCCTTCATACCCATCGCAACTACAATGGGGTAAAACACATTGACTTGTAGTAAAACCACTGGCATATGACTTAAGTTCGGCACCGATTCTTACTGACACACAATAATTGATACGGAAATGATCTGATGAATTCAGACTCATTCTGAACAGGTCACATCCTACCAGGATACTTGGTTTTCTGTCCCTTGGTATATGCACTTGTGTAAGCATAAACACACATGTACAAAGGAACTTAATGAGGATTTATACTAGGATCACTTAGGGTCCAATTAAAATACCAGCCTTAGTCAAATTTAACATTTACCCTGAAGTCCTTTGACTCTACAGCTACAGTAATTACCAGTTCTCCCCAGAGGTCCATAGGTCATCCATGTAGACTGTCCAAAGCTAGTGCCTTACAACTGTAGACTTATCATGTAGTTATCAACTTAGGATTGTGCCTTAAGCAACACACCGCTATGTAGGATCACCCTAGATATGACATTAGACAAAATGCCATGATAGAGTCATTTAAGCAAGACCATGGACGTACATAGAACACAGTTCAATTAGATTATTAACGTGTGGTAACTATATTTTGTATAACTTTTTTATATTTTTATTTATTTATTGTTTCATTTTCTTTGACACTTAGAGCCTCAAACAAGTTCCCCGTACAGCCACCAGTAAGTGCCAAAAAGCCACTCATTTTAGGAAGAAATGTAATGATGTATTGCGTGAGTGTTGCTGCCTAGATCCACCAGCCTGGACAACCAGACAATGGGTCTGGAATGACTATATGGTGGTCTGCAGCCTGCAGAAATCCTACCAGGGTAAACCACCAGAGGGGGTCCGCTACGATGATCCTCAAACCAGGACATCTCGTTGTAATTTGTATGGTGGGTTGCAACTTGCAGAATCCTTCCAAGGTTGAACCCACCAGAGGGGGACTGTCATGACTGTCCTGTGAGGATCCAATGGCCCAGATCAGCTTGGCAATGGTTGACAATAACCAGACCCTCTCTCATCCATAGAAGAGGGGAGGAGGGTGCTGGGCCGGTTTGACAGCTCACACTTGGTTGTCTAACATAACAATGAGGGGAATGGTCAGTGGGGAACTATGGAAAACTAATGTAATATTGGTTTTCATTTTGCGATGTCATTAAAAACGGAAATACTGTAAATCTGTCAAGTTTTCATCCCAATATGTTATGCATTTCTGATTTTAGTTTTCTAATAAGATAATTGTTTTTACAATAGTTTGCACAGTAACTAGCCATGCCCCGAGTGAGGTGAGAGAGCTTGTCAGCATGACTGAATGCCCTTTTGACCAAGGGTGCATAAAGGCTTGGAAGAGAAATCAACATTTAGACCAGAAAAGCATGAAGCGGTCACTACACATCTGAAATGGTTGGAACTTTGAACCTCAACACGAGGTGAAGAAAAGGAACTCACCTACCAGACCAGGACACCGCCAGTCTGCAGCTGCACGTGTATAGTGGTTTGGAACTTTAACTATCTACCTGAGGTGGAGAGAGGAGAACTCCCCTCTTAGACAATCACTGGTCCAACTAAGTAGCTGTTCTGAGGAATGAACACCCAATGGAGACCAGACAACTAAGAAGAATGACATTGTGATCTCTTGTGGACAGTCAGAGACTTACACATGAGGATACCCAACCAAACCCCTTTCCAAGGAGGCTCGTGTTCCGACAGAGATGAACAACCAACGAAGGCATTCATACGTAAATACATTCATGATTTCTTACTCCAAACGGGCAGTGGTTTTGTCGCTTCCTCTCTCTCTCCCTCTCTCTCTCTCTCTCAATACCCCTCCCTCTTTTGGTAAACAAGCAGTCATATTTTGTCAGTCCGCAAGGGACCTTTGTCTCATGTAACGGGTGCATGTTTATTCTGTGTTATTATTTAGTTAGCTAGTAAATAAATAATTAAACCAATTTGTGTTTTACTGAATCATGAGCAAGGCTGGGGTTTTTGCAGATGCATGAGGTTACGACTGATATGATAAGAGGTAAGTTAATAAGATGACTGTTTATCGATGAAATAGATATAGTATACCTTATCGAGTTTAATTCGGGAGATGGTAACTCTTTAAACAACCTCTTCCGTGGTGCCCCAAATCCTAATGAGTTAATTGCTACATGATTCATTTAATCGGGTAACAATTAAACATAGTTAGTTGATTAAATAAATAACAGTCATCAGATTAATGAAAGTGAAGTCACAACAGTGCTTCATCAAAGTGCTGAGTAAAGGGTCTGAATACTTATGTAAATGTGTGATTTCAGTGATTTCAGTCATTTTGTATATATATTGTTTTTTTGCTTTGTAATTATGGCGTATTGTGTGTAGATTGAATAGGGGGAAAGATCATTTTATCCATCTTAGAATAAGGCTGTAACATAAGAAAATGTACATTTGGAATACATTTCCCGAATGCACTGTATTACATCCCTCAGTGGGTGTTTCCTCGCTCAGTGGGCTTTTCACTCTGCTAACTCCCTTCATTTCCCTGTTGTTTGTATAGATGTATGTTTGTGTGTGCAATGTCTGTAGAATTGTTTTTCTGATTGTGTGTGTATGCATGGGCAAATGTGTGTGTGTGTGTGTGTGTGTGTGTGTGTGTGTGTGTGTGTGTATGTAGTAGCGGGGGTAGTTTAGGGTCCCTGGGCGCCTGACTGCTGAAGTTCCTCCAGCTGCTCTGTGCAGCCCCTAGATTTACAGGTGCCACTGACCTTTTCATCAGAGGAAGTCTACTCAGCGGGCTGGCTGTCTGCCCCACAAAACTTCTTCTTCTGAAAGCCAGGGATCTTTTGATGGCTCCATCTTGTCAGCAGGAAGGGGAGCCATGCAGGAGGCCAACCAACCACCAGCCTGTGTTTGATTCCCCAGACCTAGGTAGTGTTCATTATGAAACAGTGCACACAATCGCAAAACATTTAACTGCATCTTCTGAAGGCTTCATAAAGCCTTCATATAGGTTTCATAAGCACTACATAGATGCTTCACAAATCATCTACAACTGTATATCATGCTCTATAAAGATTCATAATGTGGCATAACTCTGGATAAGAGCGTCTGCTAAATGACTTAAATGTAAATGTAAATGTAACTGTGTGACATAACCATCTATTTATTTGTTCACATTTATTAATCTTTTATAGAGCATGAAATAATGTTATAGATGATTTTGGACCCATTTATGCAGTGCTTATGGAGCCTATATGAATGCTTTATGAAGTCTCTGTAAGATGCACTTCAAATAATAAAGTGGGACCACATTTGGTAATGGAAAATGAAAACAAGCTTTCTTAGTGGATAAGTTCAAGTAGTCCCTCCCTTTTTAAGTCACTTTTCTTCCGTTTTGTGCCTAATGAACACGACTCTGTACTTGGTTAGGCTTTAGTGAGTAGGTTGGAATTTATTGTCATTGCCCTGGAAACAGCTCTGCAGAGTGGTCACTAGCTGGCACAGCCACAAAGTCATGAAATAGATTTTAAACCTATACTTAACCGCACTGCCACCCCTAATGTATAATCCTACCTTTAAATTACAACCAAAAAGCACACTTTTGTTTTATATAATTTTAACAATATAGACCATTTTGACTTTGCAGCTGGTCGAGCTAACGGCACTCAGTCAGTTCTGAGGCCAAGATATCTGACAGTAAACATCAACTTGCCTTGAGCAAAGGTCTGTTCTGTTTGGATGGAAACTATCGTGGAGCGATTATTCTGAGAAGCTTTCATGCTCGGAGTCTAGGGTTAGATGTTGTATGGTGTATCTAATGTGATTGTGAAGCAATGTGTCCTGTGATGTAAAGACAGCAGCTACACAGTTAGGTTGAATTAAAATGGCAAGCGGATTTTATAATTAAATCAAAGTATTTCCCCTCTAAACAAATGTTGGTCAGTGACATGGCATAGACAGTCCTTAGTCATATTTTTCAGAATACATCATTCAGCCATATTGGCAATCTTTGTGCCAAAAGTTGGTTGCAATAAAACATTCTGAAATGTGTCATTTTGTTGTAAGCATTGCTACCCCTAATATTGATTTTGTCTGAATGTTGAACAGAAGCAATAGTCTCACATTAATGTGTTCCTACTGTTCAAGCTTTTGCATAATTTTTGGGTGTTCCCAACCAAAAGTTTATCAACAAGGTATGTCAGTTTTGTAATATACAGTACCTCAATGGATTGGCACACTGGTGTGATTTCATTAACATACATTTGACATATTTAGATATTTGTTTCCTTGCCTTGAAACAGAGGAGGAACTGCAACCACTATAAACATAACACTGACAAAATATATTAGGTGTAAGTTCTCACAAAATAATTCAAACACAGTTTAGTTTTTAACATGTTGTATCACATGGATTCGTGTAAATAACTCCCTCTAATAGGTAAAGCCAATTACACCTTAATGTTTGTAATAATGAACTCATGAACCCAGCTCTATTGAAAAGCTTGAGAGATCACGATCAATACAAATGGATGTGGAAGTCATTGGGTAATGAGTTGTGTTCAGAACCAGATTCACTGCTCTACAGCCTCTCCAAAGTCTTATTTATTTGCATGTCAATGGAACTATACAAACTCCACCTTGCCTGACCATTTGGCCTAGAGTGCTTATTTAGCAAGGAGTGATATAAGACGTTGGGGGGGGGGGGGGGGTGGGATGCTAAGATTAACCAAACAGGGTTCTTTGGTTTGTCCCCATAGTGGAATCCTTTTTGATGCTTTGTAGAACCCTTTGCAGATAATTCAATCTAGAACCCACTATGACTATGACCCCCTGTATATGGTTCTAAGCAGAACCCTCTATGACGGATTCTTCCTAGAACCCTCTATGAAGTGTTCTACCAAGAACCATTTGATCAGCTAAAGGTTCGTCTTAGAACCGCCTGTGAAGGGTGATACCGAGAACCATTTTATCTTTGGAGGGATCTTCCTAGAACCCTCTGAACAAGTAGAATCCACCAGCTATGTTAGCCTTTAAAATTGAACTATTTATTACAATACATACACTGAGAGGACAAAACATTAGTAGCACCTTCCTATTGAGTTGTACCCCCTTTTGCCCTCAGAACAGCCTCAATTTGTCAAGGCATGGACTCCAGCGTTCCACAGGGATGCTGACCAGTGTTGACTCCAATGCTTCCCACAGTTGTATCAAGTTGGCTGGATGTCCTTTGGGTGGTGAACCATTCTTGATACACATGGGAAACCCAGCAGTGTTGCCGTTCTTGACAAACTCAAAGCGGTGCGCCTGGCACCTACTACCATACATTCAAAGGCACTCAAATGGTACACATACACAATCCGTGTCTCAATTGTCTCAAGGCTTCAAAATCCTTCTTTAACTTGTCTCCCCGCCTTCATCTACACCGGTTGAAGTGAGATCAGTAAGGGATCATAGCTTTCACCTGGATAAACCTGGTCAGTCTATGTAATGGAACGAGTAGGTGTTCCTAATGTTTTGTACACACAGTGTATATCATAAGGCCTTTGTTTGAGGGCCTAGTTATACCCTAGAAGAAAAAGAAACGCACACCTATTTAGGCGAGGTGCTGGCTAGCGGAGTAGAAAACTTGAAAATAAAGGAGAGCCACACACTCTAGGAGCTCAGATGCAAAAATGTAATATCCAACGTTTCGACAGCCAGGCTGTCTTCATCAAGGTATAATCCTAGTTATACCCTAACACCACATCAGGCCTTCAAATCACATTATGCTGGCTCGCAAAGTGATTCCTATTGGTATCCAGAGTTAGTATATTCAACAAGTGGAAATGTTAATCACCCACAACCTTTATTAAGAATGACTGCCAGTGTAGGGAAGATGGAATACTAATACTACCTCAATCATTTAAACTAGAATAACCATCTCAGTAACAGGTGCAATACATCAAAGTACTAACAAATTGGATTTGTTTAGAAAACTGTATGCTATTTATCTTTGTGTAGCATAAAATGTATCAACCAATCAATGTACTGCATATGCAGATATTGCAGTAAAACAAACTATTCTGAAAATCTACCTGCAATGCTGGGAAATATTATATATGGTTCTATGTAGAACTCTTCATGTTTTTCTACGAGTGCAACTCTGTAAGATGGATATTTACACATTTGTAACACAACCCCGTACTAATGGCCAATAATTAATATATGTTATCTAGTCCTACCTGCACACTGTTCCTAATATTGCTATTAGCCGGTATGGATGGACCCCTTGGGGGGTATTTGGGGGTCTCTGGGAGCACTGGGGCTGAATTAAGTGAATGGCACCATCGGACATATGTGAGAGTTGAAGAAGAACTGTACGTGACCTGGGACGAGAGCGAGAAGATGTCCAACCTTTCATTCAGATGGGTTCAAAGTCCACTGACCCCGGTGTCCATTAAGGAAAATGTACAGTATTTGAGGAATAGCTTAACACTATTTAAAAAAGAGTCAAGTGGGGTCAACATGATATTGATTATAAGTCATGTGCATTTGAGAGTAGACATCAGTTCCCGTATTACTGGACATAGTCGTATTGTTTTTGCATACTATTAGGCCATTGAAGGAAAGATTATTTGATGAGAAGTTGATGTAAAAATGGTTTAGAACAGATATTATCTGTTTTTGTAGCAACAGATTAACCAAGCTTCCGAAAAACCACACTAACGAGATTACCACTCTCTTAAACATACTTTTGTGCCATGGCTTGCAAACTTAGCATTTGGTTATGAAGTACATAAGTAGCCATACCTCCAGACTTTACAGAGTAAGGTTTCTGTTTGGTTGAAGCGAAGCAACATAATAATGATTGTCATCCATTGCCTGATCTGGGAAATGTCATCTTTAAAAGATAATGTGTGAGTTGGTTTGTATATTCATCTTGTCTACAGTATATGTATTTGTTTTAAGAAGGTCATACCAAGGATCACATAGCTGTTTGATTTAGAATAGTAAGACCCATTGAAGTATCAAAAAAATATATAAAACAATTATTTGATTAATAATTTTTTGGGGCCTTACTGCAATTAGCCAAGCATTGAAAAACAGATTCACTACACGGAACAACAGATAGTTGTATCAAAAAAATATCAAAAGAAAGTTTCTTCTAAAGTGTCTCTCTTATATCTGAGAGAAAAAAGACAGATCAGGAAACATTTATTTGTATGGCATTAAACAGTCTCCATACTGTATATAGTGAATTCGGAAAGTATTCAGACCCCTTGACTTTTTCCACATTTTGTTACGTTACAGCCTTATTCTAAAATGTATTAAATTGTTATTTTTACCACATCAATCTACACTCAATACCCCATCATGACAAAGAAAAAACAGGTTTTTAGAAATGTTTGCAAATAAAAAAATAGAAATATCACATTTACATAAGTATTCAGGTCCTTTACACAGTACTTTGTTGAACCACCTTTGGCAGCGATTACAGCCTCAAGTCTTCTTAGGTATGACGCTACAAGCGTGGCACACATTTATTTGTGGAGTTTCTCCCATTCTTCTCTGCAGACCCTCTCAAGCTCTGTCAGGTTGGATGAGGAGCATCGCCGCACGGCTATTTTCAGGTGGCTCCAGAGATGTTAGATCGAGTTCAAGTCCGGGCTCTGGCTGGGCCACTCAAGGACATTCAGAGACTTGTTCCGAAGCCACTCCTGCATTGTCTTGGTGGTGTGCTTAGGGTCATTGTCCAGTTGGAAGATGAACTTTGCCCCAGTCTGAGCCCTCTGGAGCAAGGTTTCATCAAGGATCTCTCTGTACTTTGCTCATTTCATCTTTCTCTCAATCCTGACTGGTCTCCCAGTCCCTGACGCTGAAAAACATCCCCACAGCATGATGCTGCCACCCCTATGCTTCACCATAGGGATGGTGCCAGGTTTCTTCCAGGCGTGACACTTGGCATTTAGGCCAAAGAGTTTTATTTTGGTTTCATCAGACCAGAGAATCTTGTTTCTCATGATCTGAGAGTCCTTTTGAACTTTTGGCAAACTCTATGCGGGCTGTCATGTGCCTTTTACTGAAGAGTGGCTTCCGTCTGGCCACTCTACCATAAAGGCCTGATTGGAGGAGTGCTGCAGAGATGGTTGTCCTTCTGGATGGTTTACCATCTCCACGGAGGAACTCTGGAGCTCTGTCAGAGTGACCATTAGGTTCTTGGTCACCTCCCTAGCCAAGGCCCTTCTCCCCCAATTGCTCAGTTTGGCCGGGCAGCCAGTTCTTGGAAGAGTCTTGGTGGTTTAAAATTTCTTCCACTGAAGAATCATGGAGGCCACTGTGTTCTTGGGGACCTTCAAACCTGCAGAATTTGTTTGGTACCCTTCCCCAGATCTGTGCCTCGACACAATCCTTTCTCTGAGATCTACGAACAATTCCTTCGACCTCATGACTTGCATGTCAGGGTTTTTGCCCTGACATGCACTGTCAACTGTGGGACCTTATATAGACAGGTGTGTGCCTTACCAAATCACGTGAAATCAATTGAATTTACCACAGGTGGACTCCAATCAAATTGTAGAAGCATCTAAAGGAGTCTCATAGCATAGCAAATGCTTATGTAAATAAGGTATTGTTGTTTTGTATTTTTTATACCTTTGCAAACATTTCTAAAAACTTGTTTTCTCTTTGTCATTATGGTGTATTTTGTGTAGATTGTGAAGGAAAAAAAAGATTTAATACATTTTAGAATAAGGCTGTAACGGGAAGGGGTCTGAATACTTTCCGAATGCACTGTACTTGTGAAAATTGCACCAAAGTGATTGAAAAAAACTGTAATAGGTGAGTCCTATTTAATGAGCAGGAGAGAGATTGTGGAGGCTTGTAAGACATTCGACCACCATCTCTTAATATTTAAGTGATGAATGAAACCTGTCTGTGTTCTGACTCCACCCGTCGACATATTAAGTCATTCTCACACCCAGCCACTGCTACTTCTTATCGTGTCCTCAGAAACACCAATCCATTATGTGTGAGGGCATCAAGAGGGGGAAAGTGGTTCCCATGAACACACATATTCTGTGTTTAACAAGATGCCACTGCCTCTGAAGTGGAGCTCTGTGAAGCCCTGTCTCTTTTCCTGGTAATTCTGCCTTCCTCCATTCAACCCTCCTCCTAGCGCCTCTCTCTCTCACACACCAGACCTGGGTTCAAAAACTATTTGAAATCTTTCAAATATACTGAGGGTTTGTTTGAAGTGCTTGAAGTGCCAGATGAGAGGGTTACCGATTTGGGACTATTCCGTTAGGCCGTTAATCCAGGCAAGTGCAATCAAGAACACATTAAGTGTTTGAAATGATTTAGAACAGTATTTGAACCCAGGTTTGCCTCTCTCTCTCCCACACACAACATGGGGATAGTAGCACGGGATCCTCAGGATGGGACGTAACGCTTTCAGCAATTACCCGCCTCGACAAAACCCTCTGAAGCCAGCCTGCGTGTTTCATTACTGGCCGGCGAGTATGAAAACAAACTGACCTGCTCGGCACGGCGCTTTGATCTTTGTTTCCTGTCCATTATTTTATGTCTGTTTCTCACAAACTACTATTCACTTCCTCACACATTTAGTCTGACCCAGACAATACATTGTTATTTAGTAGTTTCTCTGACAGGAAGCTATAAAATAGCTTTTTAGTCACTGTAACTATTCCCTCAAAATATTAATTCAACCTGTGTAGTAGATGTAAGTCAATCAGGAGTCTAGCCACATAGTATGAGAAAAATGGCATAAACCCTTTATAAACCCTTTAACCTTATTATTGTAAAGTCTTGCCAAGAAACTTAATGCCAAAGGCCGCACAAAAGCAGAACAAAGGCAAATAAATAGATACATTTTAAAGTAATATCCATCAATTAATGAAATATACCCACTGTTTTTTTTTATAGGACCCTTAACTGAATTGGTTATTTTACTGTTGTTAAATGAGATAATGAAATTATGTATAGCTTTAAAACATGTTTTAAAAGTAATGATAATACATTTCACATAATATAATATTGAATTAAAGACAATTTACATAAGAAGTACAGTATTTTGCAGAACTAATCTCTGCTAGTTGTGACTCCTGTGTACACTCTTAGAAAAAAGGGTTCCAAAAGGGTTCTATGAGAAGGGATATTGTTTAAAGAACCCGTTTTTGGAAGAAAGGGTTATTTGAGGATTTTTTTGGAAGGTAAGAAAGGTTCTACATAGAACCATATATAATATTTCCCAGCAGGTATAACTAGGCCCTCATGATAAACTGAATGTACAGTACTGAATGTACAGGTAGAACCACACACAGGGGATTCTTTGAAGAACCCTGCAAAGGTTCTACCCATCTCCAAAAAGGTTTCCCCTTTGGGGACAAACCAAAGAACCCTGTATGGTTCTACTTTGCTTCTTTTTTTCTGAAAGTGTAGTAAAATTTGACTTATTAGCAGTTTCCTAATCTTTAGTCTAGACTCATGTGTTAACCCCAAGCAACATAATGTATATCTTTCTGACTCTAGACTCTTCCCTTATGTTTATTGTGTATTTTTGTTAGAAACACACCCAGCAAATTATTTTAAATATCTTTGTGTTTTTCTGGTATTTATATGGCTAAAATGAATGAATGATCAAGAAAACAAAATATTTACTATTTATTATTTATTTAAACATTTATTTATCGTTTTAACAATTTCATATTTCTTTAGGATTCGTTGAAACAAACACAATGATGTACCATTATGTAATTCCCAAATGTGTGGAATTCTGTGAAGAACCTAAAAGTACACATAATAACTCAAATATTTTGGGGGCAAATACCAGGTCAACTAGCAAAAATTGGAATGTAAAATACAGTGATACCAAATATATTCCTTACGTATACATACATACACAACTTCCAAGCTTACAAATTGAGAGTAAAACATTTGATTCATACCACTATTTGACTTAGATCCATGCAGAAAACAGTGAAACAAAATGACAAAATGAAAAGGTGAAATTAATTTATAAAAGAAGAAGTAAGGGGTTCTGATTCATCTAAGGGACCGGGGTCCATTCTGTGTCTGACCAGTGGGCTGACCACCATGTCTGTCCCCTTGACCCACTCGCTGTACCAGCTCAGCAGATGTGCAGAAAAAGCCCCACTCTCAGTGGAAACTGCTTAAATTGGGATGCCCTGTCTGAGCCAAGATGGTGGATGTCATTAAAGTCCCTGCTGCTGAGGGTCATTGTGTGCCCCATTCTGTGTCCAGGTTTCATTTGATGTATGATCCTTTAGTGTAGTTCATATTTTTGCACTTGTACAGAGGACAAGTTGAGGGAGTGTGTGTGTGTGTGTGTGTGTGTGTGTGTGTGTGTGTGTGTGTGTGTGTGTGTGTGTGTGTGTGTGTGTGTGTGTGTGTGTGTGTGTGTGTGTGTGTGTGTGTGTGTGTGTGTGTGTGTGTGTGTGTGAGAGAGAGAGAGGGTGTGTGTGTGTGTGTGTGCATATGCTTCCGTCTGCTTAAATTGTCCTAGTGTCGCTCTATGGATGAGGTATGAAATTGTCAGTGCATAGTGTGCCTAAAGTCCTTTGGTTGCTTTTGCTTTTTATGTTGGTCTCTCCTGTCGGTATCAAGCAGACATAAACAAAATGTCCACCACACAGATTAGGGTTATACAGAAGCTAATGAATGAAATATATTTGTTCAGCCAATCAACCGATCGTCTGTCAGTGTGTCTTTACCAAGCATCCGCTGGCCTGGTCTCAATATCAGAGAACACTATAAGGACCAACGGAGAGATGAGATAGGGAATGCATGGTGTCCCCTCACCATGGCAAGGTTTCTAGTGCCCTTTCAAATAATTTACCCATTTTAGGCCATTTAACCAGACACAGCTAACTTTGAGGTTCCCATCCATGGGTCCACAAGTCCACAGATGAAAGGGTTGAGGGGGGCATGTGGTTGAGAGACGGGAGGGGGGAGGCCAGACATCACGTGTTTGAAAAGCAGCAGTTAGGAGTTTGATGACAGAATGGGTCTTTGGGAATTTAAGAGTATGGCTTGGAGTGTGCTTTTCCCCCTGGATGACAGGTCCAGGAAGGAAGGCTAGGCTTTTTCAAAGGAACCCATTGCCTTTATTTATAATACATAGTTTCTTCGGTCCGATTTTCAAAGGGAGGAGGCTTTGGCTTTTTTCGACTCCATAACGTTTGTTTGGTCTTTTTTTTCAGTCTCCGGCAATGTATTGGTTTCAGGAGCAATACTGGTCTCAGCCCACGTTTTAAGGAGGGGTGTTTACTACAGACAGCTGAAGTGTTATTGTTGGACCCGGAGAGAGTGATGGAGTTTATGTGATTGTTTCTCGTCTTCCAACTTTTTTCTAATGTGGTCCACCTAGAGAAGAATAGCAACAAAAAAACAAAGGCACGCAGTCCTTGAAACAATTGTACGATGATAGGTGGTCTCTGGTGCGGCAAACACATTAGTCTTTCTGTAGAAAATAGCCATTGTTTTTTTCCTATTGAAATTCCATGTGCCCTCGTTAACTTGGATTAGAACAACTGAAAGACAGTAATGGATGTATTGTTGTATTGTATGAGATAACAGATAATTTTGAGGACAAATATACAAATCTGTATAGTTCATCCTTTGATGAAACACAAAGGGGACAGAAAGTTACACACACGTGCGTGCGCAGAAACACACACACATGCACACACACATCTTCTCCCTTGGATGTCAGTCCCTGGCCTAGTCACCGGTGGCACCATTAACTATCATTAATCCAAGACAGAGGGTGACGAATTAGCTGTTCATCAGAGACCTCTAAATCATCTGGAAGCCATATCATCAGAGGACAAACAGTAGTGTCAGTTGACACTGTCATCCTATCAACCTCCCCCTCAAGAGTGTGGGACCACCCCGACACACCCCCTACACCCAATCACAGCCTTCCGTCCGGACAGGGGAATCATAGAAGTTCTTGGGTGAAGTTGCGTGTAGATGCTGATCTTGGGTCCGTATTTCCCCACTAATGGTTACGGTTAGCATTGGGGGAGTGGAAGCTGATCCTAGATCCGCACCTAGGGGAAACTTAACCCAGAAGTTCCAGAGCATCAAAGGAAGGCCCCTTTTACATGTTAATTAACCTACCTGTGACTGAGCTCAACCTGTGTCACCGATGTCATGCTCCATGTAAATGCTCAGGTAACTGGTTACTACACAATAAGCTTCATCTCTCCCAGGTGTGGGTACATTTACTGGTGTAACCTACACTTCTATTGCCCTCAGTAATCTTTGAGTCTTTTCAGTTTTTGCTTAGGTTTGAAGGTTTGTTCATGTGAGTGATGGACTGTACTGTATACAGTAGTATAGGTCATTGTCCTGTTCATGCATTTGCTGAGAAATAGGAAGGTTAGTTATTTAGGGCCTATGTTCCTATTTCTTATTCATCAGTAACAATGAGCTGACTGTCTGTGAACATTTATTTTACAGTCCTGTTTCAGTTGGTATGTACTAGAAAAGTATGGATTTACAATGGATACCTGTTCATGTACCATTTCAGAATAGACCGTATATGTCTAACAAAAAATGATGGAAATCTGGTTTTAAAATGTCTAAAAATGAAACAACTAATAATGTAACCATAATTGTATAATAAACCAGAAATTATAGCATTATATTAATCATGAAATTATAGTAATATACAGGATATGTGTGTATCAGTGGATGTCGGTGTCATTTAAGATGAGGGAGAACGCTCATGTTTTTATGGGCGTGGTCATATTTCTATTACAGCATATTGGATGACTGTCATTCATATTCCATTCACCCAGCCCAATATAACATCGATTGGTTTAGGCTACTACATTATTCTCTAATTTTCCCTATTCCCATCATGAGGTTGCTACAACCTAGCATATGAACGTACTGTAGGTGCACAGGTCGAGGGAAAATTTAGTAATCAAGGTGACAGACATTGACACATTCAATACATTCAATTAATTACGTTGTTCCCTCTGCTGCTATTGGACCAGGACTCTCTTGGAAAAGAGATATCTAAATGAGAAAAAACCTGTATAAATAAAGGTAAAATAAAAAATAAATAAAAAATACCGCCTTGCACAATCTTGCCTTCATCTATCTGATCTAGGGTGTAATCATTAGCCCAACAGTTGTAAACAAGAGTTTCTATTTCAGGTATGTTGATCCCTGTTTCATTCCATTTGCTTCCATTCAAGAAACATTTTTCAACAGAATCGGCAGAATGAATACACCCCTGATCACATGCAAACACAGTTCACTTTCATAGCAGCCACATACAAACAGCATGATCATTGGATAATTCCTTCTCGCATCTACGCGCTCTCCTCCTCTCACCTTTACCCTTCGTTTGTGGACTTCTGTGCACAACACTTCAGCTATCTGTGACCAGGTGAAGAAAAAATTTCCAAGCCAGACATTCATATGGGGCGGCAGGTAGCCTAGTGGTTAGAGCGTTGGACTAGTAACTGAAAGGTTGCATGATCGAATCCCTGAGCTGACAAGGTAAAAATCTGTCGTTCTGCCCTTGAACAAGGCAGTTAACCCACAGTTCCTAGGCTGTCATTGAAAATAAGAATGTGTTCTTAACTGACTTGCCTAGTTAAATAAAGGTTAAATAAAATAAAAAATAAATCATTTTTTAAAACTTGGGTCAAACGTTTCAGGTAGCCTTCCACAAGCTTCCCACACTAAGTTGGGTGAATTTTGGCCCATTCCTCCTGACAGAGCTGGTGTAACTGAGTCAGGTTTCTAGTTCTCCTTGCTCGCACACGCTTTTTCAGTTCTGCCCACAAATGTTCTATGGGATTGAGGTCAGGGCTTTGTGATGGCCACTCTAATACCTTGACTTTGCTTTCCTTTAACCATTTTGCCACAACTTTGGAAGTATGCTTGGGTCATTGTCCATTTGGAAGACCCATTTGCGATCAAGCTTTAACTTCCTGACTGATGTCTTGAGATAATATATCCACATACGTTTCCTCCCTCATGATGCCATCTATTTTGTAAAGTGCACCAGTCCCTCCTGCAGAAAAGCACCCCCACAACATGATGCTGCCACCCCTGTGCTTCATAGTTGGGATGGTATTCTTCAGCTTGCAAGTGTCCCCCTTTTTCCTCCAAACATAACAATGGTAATTATGGCCAAACAGTTCTATTTTTGTTTCATTAGACCAGAGGACATTTCTCCAAAAGGTACAATCTTTATTCCCATGTGCAGTTGCAAAACGTAGTCTGGCTTTTTTATGACGGGTTTGGAGCAGTGGCTTCTTCCTTGCTGAGCGGCCTTTCAGGTTATGTCGATGTTGTTGTTTTACTGTGGATATAGATACTTCTGTACCTGTTTCCTCCAGCATCTTCACAAGGTAATTTGCTGTTGTTCTGGGTTTGATTTGCACTTTTCGCACTAAAGTACATTCATCTCTAGAACGCGTCTCCTTCCTGAGCGGTATGACGGCTGCATGGTCCCATGGTGTTTATACTTGCGTACTATTGTTTGTACAGATGAACATGGTACCTTCAGGCGTTTGGTAATTGCTCCCAAGGATGAACCAGACTTGTGGAGGTCTACAATTTTCTTCTTGACGTCTTGGCTGATTTCTTTTGATTTTCCCATGATGTCAAGCAAAGAGCCACTGAGTTTGAAGGTAGGCCTTGAAATACATCCACATGTACACCTCCAATTGACTCAAATGATGTCAATTAGCCTATCAGAAGATTCTAAAGCCATGACATCCTTTTCTGGAATTTTCCAAGCTGTTTAAAGCCACAGTCAACTTAGTGTATGTCAACTTCTGACCCACTGGAATTGTTATACAGTGAAATAAGTGAATATAATCTGTCTGTAAACAATTGTTGGAAAAATAACTTGTGTAATGCACAAAGTAGATGTCTTAACTGACTTGCCAAAACTATAGTTTGTTAACAAGAAATTTGTGGAGTTGTTGAAAAACTAGTTTTAATGACTCCAACCTAAGTGTATGTAAACTTCTGACTTCAACTGTAGCTACTAGAACTAGCACGTTAGTAAACAATCATGCAGTACAGTGTACAGTTAGCAAGCAGTTTAGCAGTTAAACCGGTGGGCCACGGTGGCAATAAATTATAAAACCAAAAGCTTACCTTGACCTGGAAGAGTTCCAGTGTTGGATAGCCATAGCCATCTTAACTAGCTAGCTGCATTCTATAGCTAAGTAAGTGAAAGTAAAACTAAATACAAAATATAGCGCTCTCGCTTCTCCTTAATTTCAACTGAAAAAATCTGAATAAAACTAAATATTACTAACTTTTAATTATTTTTGTCACTATTTTTATTTAACAAAAGGGGCCGTCACTAGTGTTAGCGGACTAGTTATTGCCCTGTCCCTTTCTCTACGATTGTCATTCTAATGGAATCCAGAAAGAACAAAACCTTCTGCTCAATCATTTATATCAAAAGGTGCAGATACAAAACCAACATCAAATGTAAAAACATTCTTGATCAAATAACATGGAAATCTAACACTTTTTGTGCTGTATTCATTTATCATCCTTACAAACCACTTAATGTAAATGTACATTACTGTATTGTGCATAGGCTGGTTATCTAGGATTGTACCTGTAGACTTTCTATCACTATGAAGAAACATAATGCACCATACATGAATAGAGTACATTGAGACATCAACTGGCTTGTGATGATGTGATGTGACTCAGTTGGTAGAACATGGCACTTGCAATGCTAGGGTTATAGGTTTGATTCCCGTGGGGGACCAGTACGAAAATGAATGTACTCACTACTTGCTTTGGATGTACTCACTAAGTTGCTCTGGATAAGAGCATCTAGTAAAAAGGAATGAATAGACCATTTTAGTTTTCACATAGAAATAAGTATTTCAAGAAACTGGAAAACATATACCTAGACAGTATTTTTATATACCACAAGTATTATCAGATTAACTTTTTTGTACTGATAATTATCAGACTCTGGTAAACACTGAAATACATTTAGTTTAAATGTTTTCACAAAAGTAGTGCACTGGGCCTTTACTAGTCCTTTATCAGCAGACCGATATATACATAAACCTCCCCCCACACATATGCAATGCAGTGCTAGCTAGCTGTAGTTTATGATTTCAGTACTAGATTCATTCGCTGATCCTTTGATTGGGTGAACAACATGTCCGTTCATGCTGCAATAGCTGATAGGTTGGAGGGCGTCCTCCAGAAGTTGTCATAATTACTGTGTAAGTCTATGGAAGATGGTGAGAACCACAAGCCTCCTAGGCTTTGTATTGAAGTCAATGTACCGAGAGGAGGACGGAAACTAGCTGTCCTCTGCCTACACCATGGTGCTATCCTACAGATTGCTGTTGAGGCTACTATAGACCTTTATTGCAAAACAATTTGTTTTAATCAATTATTTGGTGATGTGAATATATTTAGTATAGTTTTATCTAAAAAATTATACCTTTTTAAAATGTTTCACTATTTAATTTTCATAAAATTCACTGAGGAGTATGGTACTCCCCTTCTTCCTCTGAGGAGCCTCCACTAGCCTCTAAAGTATTTAATTTGATTGCAAAATGTTGTCTCATCTCATTGATGAATACATGATTTCAGAAAAATGAGACAAAAGTAGTTCCTCAGTAAGGTAACTTCGGCTAACTCCACTCACGCGATGCTCCCCCACCACCCTGCATTGCCTTGCTTAATTAATTAAGAAAAGGCGACAGTTGCCATGGGGCCCTTGAGAAATCAAACGAGGCAAATTACAGCGTGTGTTATTTGTTGAAGGGGGCTGTTGTTGTTGTTGTCATTGCTCTTGCCGAGGTTGATTAATTTATCCCAACACCAGTGTGCATGTGTAGCCTGTCACCCTGCCTATGTGTCTATTCATCACCACAGGGGTAAATCTGATGGGGGGGGGGCACCATGTAAACAAGATGGGGATGTCTAATAAAAGGGCGACGCTCCGATGACAAATGGCTGATAATGTCTGGGGACAGAGGCAAAGTGTATTGATTAGCCTTATTACCCAAAGCATCAGTCTTGGGAGCGGAAGGGAAAGAGGTAGGGAGGGAGGGACGGAGGGATGGAAGGAGGGGGGTAAATTAGCTGGGCTCCACCCTCGCTGACGGACTGATTGCTCCTGGGGCCGTGAACAGAACAAATGGTCCATTGCTTGTCTATACCCTGGCACACACACATATACACATAACATACACACACACACACACATTGTCGTTCCATTTGTTAAAATAATGGAGTGATAACACACATACACACACACTGGAACACTTGTGCACACACACAAACACACATATACACAGAAACAAACACAAACACACACACACATTCAATCACACAGACAAAGCACACAAATGCACACACTCTAGCATGTACCTTAGAGACTGCTGCCCTATGTACACAGAGTCATTGAACACTGGTCACCTCAATATATATATTCCAGACTGACATTGCTCATTCTGATATTTCTTAATTTCTTTCTTTTTTAAACTTTTGGATTATGTGTGTGTTGTTTTGTATTTCTAGGTATTACTGCACTGTTGGGGCTAATCGCATCTCTGCATGTCTGGCAGACATATCAGTGTGGATGACGGATCACCACCTCAAGCTGAACCTCGGCAAGACGGAGCTGCTCTTCCTCCCGGGGAAGGACTGCCCGTTCCATGATCTCGCCATCACGGTTGACAACTCCATCGTGTCCTCCTCCCAGAGCGCTAAGAACCTTGGCGTGATCCTGGACAACACCCTGTCGTTCTCAACTAACATCAAGGCGGTGGCCCGTTCCTGTAGGTTCATGCTCTACAACATCCGCAGAGTACGACCCTGCCTCACACAGGAAGCGGCGCAGGTCCTAATCCAGGCACTTGTCATCTCCCGTCTGGATTACTGCAACTCGCTGTTGGCTGGGCTCCCTGCCTGTGCCATTAAACCCTACAACTCATCCAGAACGCCGCAGCCCGTCTGGTGTTCAACCTTCCCAAGTTCTCTCACGTCACCCCGCTCCTCCGCTCTCTCCACTGGCTTCCAGTTGAAGCTCGCATCCGCTACAAGACCATGGTGCTTGCCTACGGAGCTGTGAGGGGAACGGCACCTCAGTACCTCCAGGCTCTGATCAGGCCCTACACCCAAACAAGGGCACTGCGTTCATCCACCTCTGGCCTGCTCGCCTCCCTACCACTGAGGAAGTACAGTTCCCGCTCAGCCCAGTCAAAACTGTTCGCTGCTCTGGCCCCCCAATGGTGGAACAAACTCCCTCACGACGCCAGGACAGCGGAGTCAATCACCACCTTCCGGAGACACCTGAAACCCCACCTCTTTAAGGAATACCTAGGATAGGATAAAGTAATCCTTCTCACCCCCCTTAAAAGACCTAGATGCACTATTGTAAAGTGGCTGTTCCACTGGATGTCATAAGGTGAAAGCACCAATTTGTAAGTCGCTCTGGATAAGAGCGTCTGCTAAATGACTTAAATGTAAATGTAATATGAGTACTGTCCGATTCACCACCGTAAGCTACTTGGTTGCTACTTTGTGTTTGGCACTTTTTTTCACCATGTGTTCCGGTACCTCAAAAGCCTCCCTCTAGCGCTCACTATGTGTTCCGGGACCTTCCGATTTACAAATGAAGCACTGCCCAGCACCCAGCATCAATAACAACCCAAATAAGTGACTCAGTAGTGACCTGCAACTCAGCAGTTGGGTTAACCAAACAACCTAGTATTTTTTAGAGTGTAGATCTTCAACATCTACCAAATGCTGTAATTTAATGCAAGGATTATGATTCTTGTGATTAATAATCTGTGTCTTATGTGTAAGAACAAATTTAAACAGTTTGTGAATGATTGTAAGACGCATATAATACTATTTATGCACATAATCATCATTTTATTTAGCTCTTTTGACTCTACGTACTGTACCCTACAATTATAATTTATCATTATTATCATTTCTTTTGAGATCAATTAATTAAACACCTGCAATTTACTTAGCTCAATATCTCTCCCCATTAAATCAGCCTCAGAAATGTTTCATGTATCCATTTATCTGCTTGGCTTGGTATTGGATGTGGTGTTGGCTGCAAAGGTTGGCTCCATTCATATTTTAGTCCAGTGCGATATTGCTTAGCTGATGGCTTGCCAGTAATTCATAATGTTAAGAGTGCTTAATAGCCTATAGTGCATAGATTCTACTGATAGGAAACACGGTTTCTAGGGATTTCCATCTCATTTATAAATCAACAGCCACTGGATTGTTTTTCAATTGCTTTTTTCCCTACCTAACTTGGGGGACATAGCATAGGTGACGGCCGGGTACTTTATAAACATATAAACAAATATAAATGGAAGTACATTTTTTTTTAAACAACAAGAATAATTATAGTGTAATGAATTTCCTCCTCCTCCTCCGAAGAGGAGAGGCGAAACGGATCTGAGGACCAATATGCGTCGTGGTAAGTGTCCATGGTTCTTTTTAATGCGTTAAGGTACACATGAACAACTGACTACAAAAAAACAAGAAATGTGAAAACTCAAAACAGTCCTATCTGGTGCAAACACAGAGACAGGAACAATCACCCACAAACACACAGTGAAACCCAGGCTACCTAAGTATGATTCTCAATCAGAGACAACTAATGACACCTGCCTCTGATTGAGAACCATACTAGGCCTTAAACAAAGAAATACCCAAAACCTAGAAAAACAAACATAGACTGCCCACCCAACTCACGCCCTGACCATACTAACTCAATACAAACACAGGAAATAAAGGTCAGAACGTGACAGTACCCCCCCCCCCCCAAGGTGCGGACTCCGGCCGCAAAACCTTGACCTATAGGGGAGGGTCTGGGTGGGCGTCTGTCCGCGGTGGCGGCTCTGGCGCGGGACGCGGACCCCACTTCACCATTGTCTTAGTCCGCCTCATTGGCTCTCTAACCATGGCAACCCCTCTCAATGACTCCACTGGACAGAGGGGCAGCTCGGGACAGAGGTGCAGCTGCTCGGGACAGAGGTGCAGCTGCTCGGGACAGAGGGGCGGAAGCTCTGGCGCCTCTGGGCTGAGGGGCTCTGGCGCCTCTGGGCTGAGGGGCTCTGGGCTGAGGGGCTCTGGCGCCTCTGGGCTGAGGGGCTCCGGCAGCAGCGCCGGACAGGTGGGAGACTCCGGCAGCAGCGCCGGACAGGCGGGAGACTCCGGCAGCAGCGCCGGACAGGCGGGAGACTCCGGCAGCAGCGCCGGACAGGCGGGAGACTCCGGCAGCAGCGCCGGACAGGCGGGAGACTCCGGCAGCAGGGCCGGACAGGCGGGAGACTCCGGCAGCAGCGCCGGACAGGCGGGAGACTCCGGCAGCAGCGCCGGACAGGCGGGAGACTCCGGCAGCGCCGGAGAGGAGGAAGGCTCTGTAGGCCTGATGCGTGGTGCTGGGACTGGTGGTAATAGGCCGAGGACACGCACAGGAAGCCTGGAGCGGGGAGCTGCCACCGGAGGGCTGGTGTGTGGAGGTGGTGACGGATAGACCGGACCGTGAAGGCGTACTGGAGATCTTGAGAGCAGGGCTGGCACCAACCGCCCTGGCTGGATCTTCAGTCTAGCCCGGCAGATGTGAGGAGCTGAGATGTAGCGTACCGGGCTAAGCACGCGTACTGGGGACACCGTGCGTTCCACCGCATAGCACGGTGCCTGACCAGTACCACGCCCGCCACGGTTAGCACTGCTAGGCGCACTGTAGCGCTGAGCTGGCACAGGACATGCAAGGCTAGGGAGGTGCACAGGAGGCCTGGTGCGTGAGGCTGGCACCATCTTCACCAGCCGACTAGCACGCACCTCAGGACGAGTATGGAGAGCTGACCCAGGTGTCATCAAATCCTCGACACGCTCCGTCGGGCGAATTCCGTGTCTCATGCACCAACACAGCAACTCCCTCATATCTCTCTCCTCCAATCTCCCAATTAACTCCTTCACAGTCTCTGCTTCGCTCACCTCCAACACCAGCTCTGGTTCTGAATTCCTCCTTGGCTCCTCACGATAAGCGGGGGGAGTTGGCTCAGGTCTGACTCCTGACTCTGCCACACTCCCCCTGTGCCACCCCCCAAGAAATATTTGGGGCTGACTCTCGGGCTTCTGTCCGCGCCGCCGTGCTTGCTTCGCCAACCTCATTCTCCTGTAACCTTCCGCGCACTGCTCCATCGAATCCCAGGCGGGCTCCGGCACTCTCCCTGGGTCGACCGCCCACCTTTCTATTTCCTTCCAAGTTGTGTAGTCCAGATTCTGCTCCCATGTCCCGAAATCCTGACCTCGCTGTTGCTGTTCCTTCTCCTGCTGCTGCTTTTGCTGCAGCTGCTGTTTACCACGCCGCTTGGTCCTGTTGTGGTGGGTGATTCTGTAATGAATTTCCTCCTCCTCCTCCGAAGAGGAGAGGCGAAACGGATCTGAGGACCAATATGCGTCGTGGTGTGTCCATGGTTCTTTTTAATGCGTTAAGGTACACATGAACAACTGACTACAAAAAAACAAGAAATGTGAAAACTCAAAACAGTCCTATCTGGTGCAAACACAGAGACAGGAACAATCACCCACAAACACACAGTGAAACCCAGGCTACCTAAGTATGATTCTCAATCAGAGACAACTAATGACACCTGCCTTTGATTGAGAACCATACTAGGCCGAAAACAAAGAAATACCCAAAACCTAGAAAAACAAACATAGACTGCCCACCCAACTCACGCCCTGACCATACTAACTCAATACAAACACAGGAAATAAAGGTCAGAACGTGACATATAGTTTCCACAGATTTGACATTAGCAGCATTTTTTTAACTCAAGACTTAAAATGACTTTTTCCTGAAGTGCTGACTTAAAACTAGAGGTCTGGTTAGGTCACTGTAAGCCTGCCCATCTAAGCGCCGCAAAAATGAGGTCACCTTTTTCTGCTGTTCCGCCACAATTTCCCAGATGTCTTTGCCAGCAGCACGAGACTCCACAAACAACCTCACCTCTCTTTCTCACTGAACAGTACCTCTGTCTTTACTGTATTCACTACTCAGTACTCTGGTATGAAATACTAGTCATATTCCACCTGGTATTTAACAGAACACTACTATACCAAATTATTCATATTTCCCATGTATTTTCTAACCAAACAGGTATCTGATAAAAATTATTGTTGACATATTACTGTAATTGCATAGAAACATCTTCCTTAATATTTTAATAAATTTTTCCACAACATTTCCCATCTAACTGAAAGTAAAATCATTAAAGTTATTTTCCCCCTGTATTTTCTGATCATGGTATGATTGGACTGAGATGCCCAGGTTCATTAAACCTATGGCCTGGGGGCCAAAGGCTTAATCGATCAATAGTCCTCTCTTCCCTCTGCCTTACTGTAAAGGTGCTTAAGTATTTATGAATTAATTGACTTCCTCCATCCAAATAAGAGCCCATCATGTGAGCCGTGATGTGGAGGTCACAGGCTCTCTCTGGGTATTGTGGGTAATAAATAGGGCTTTTTTAAACTGTGGTGTAGCTGGCAACTACTGCATCATAACCTACGGTTAAAATGATAGGATAAGGCCACTCAAATTAATATCACTCCATTACCTTAACAAATGGAACCACAATGTATGTGTGCTTGTATGTATTATTGTCATTGTGTGTGTCTGAGAGTGTATTGATGTGTGTTTACTTGTGTTACATGTGTATACCCCATTTTTCATGTGTGTTGCCTTTGTGCGTGTTAGTGCTTGCGTCCATAAGGACCACTTGTTCCGATTAGAGTTGTTACTCTTGCATTGATGCTTAGGTGCATGTGTGTGTGTGCGTGCTCACTTGGGTGCATGCGTATGTGCCTGCATGCGCGAGTATGTGCGTGTGTGCACATGCATGTGTGTTGGCCACTCAGACAGATCCATTCTGATTTGGTGAAGGTCGTCCTCATTGTCGTGAACGCTGTAATAACTGCACTGACAGATTGCATTGGAGGCTGTATATGTTTAATCTCTGCTGCGTTGCACCAGTGAAAAACCAATCACCCCAACCCACCCCTGCCCCCAGCACTCAACTCAACCTCCAGTCATTATTGGACAACCGAAATATAGAGAATAGTGTATGAATGAGACTCCTGTACATACATGCACAAGGGAATTTTGGTACCACTGTAGAATGTTATTTAAATATTAGACAAATTAGCCTTAAAGACTCTAGTTCAAGGACAAAATTAACTAATATATAAATGTGTTTTTCCGGGGAAGGTTTGACATATACTCACAGTCTGTACTTTAAGTCATCTAAATCATGTGATGTCATCTGTTTGATTTCATACGCAGCCCCCGTGTTGAGGGCTCTCTCGACACTTGGGTGGTATTGAGGAGGCAGGCCAGTAGAAGGGGGAAACATGTTGAACAAGCTTCTTCTTTGCCACGGTCTAGCGACTCGGGGAGTAGGATGGGCAACCAACCACCCAGTGAAAACATTGTGGTCCGCATAACCTAAAGAGGTTATGTGGATCCTTTCTCAGAGTGGGGGGTTGTCTTTCTGCTAAAAACACTCCCTCTAAAAAGTCCCCATATAGCCTCTTTAAAGGCCCAATGCAGTCAAAATTCAGTGTTTTGTATCATATTGTAGAGCAGCTAATGAAACTAACACTGTACAAGTGTGAACATTTTTTATCAGTGTCATTTCCTGATAGCTGGTTGAAAAAATAATCTACACTGGACCTTCTAATCAGCAGGTTTGCATGGGCAAGGAGTTTTGGCTTTCCATGGTGACATCACCACGCGGTAAATTGGTTAATAGACCAATAACAAAGAGAGTTTCAAACCTCTCTGTCAATAAAAGTTTTCTATTTTCCCCTCCCCACTCAGATCACTCCCAGACAGTCCTAGCAAAAGTATTGGTTGAGAAATATTTTTTTGCTAATTTGAATGGAAATGTATTACAGTAAGGTACTTAATTGTTACCCAGAAATGATTTGATATTAATATAAAAATGTCTGCATTGGGCCTTTAAAATAAGTTTATTAAAAATAATAGTTTGGATGTGTCATTCCTGAAACAGGAATCCTGAAACAGAATTCGTATTTAGTTCAGAAATCCAGTCAAACAAAAGGAATTGCCTTTTCCTCAAAGGTAATTGCGTTTTTCCCTTTTGAGGGTTTTGTCTCTTTTTTTATTATTGGGAGAGGTCGTTTTTCTCTTTCGGGACTAGCCACAAGGCCCGCCAGGGTCCAGCTGTGATATTAACTTCTGGCGATTTAGGTGAGACCACACATGTAGCCCTCTTACCCCGACACAGCATCCAGACGAGAAAAATTATGATTATTTTTAGGAAAACTCACTCTCTGAAATGTTGCTTACAGATTCATAGGGTGTTTTCTTCCTACGATTAAAACAAATAAATATTGTTCATGTTCAAAGGACTTCCCAATGATCAACTCCTGATGTTTTTCATTCCTAGTTTGGCTTTTGTCTCCGAATTCAGCATGAATAAAGCATTGATGTCTCATTATCAATTTTTCAGTTGGCCTGCCGTCCTCTTTCAACTTGTTTTGTTGTTTGTGCGTGGTGTGTGTTTGTGTGTGTACAGTCATAGTTTTTCTGCATACGTGGCTTATATGTGTGACATTACATGTACACACACACACACGCACCACACCCCTGCCGTAGCTTCTTTCTTGAATAGTGATATGTGTGTGTGTGTGTGTGTGTGTGTGTGTGTGTGTGTGTGTGTGTGTGTGTGTGTGTGTGTGTGTGTGTGTGTGTGTGTGTGTGTGTGCGTGCGTGTGTGTGTTGTGCCTGTGTGTGTGTGTGAGAGAATGAGGGGAGGTTTCTATGCAACTCCCTCTGGCCTATCTGCATCCTCCTAGGGATGCATCCCATTTCCGTGCGACGACTCAAAAATAACCATGCCCTCTGCTATGTTGTTTCCTCCTCACGGCACACCATGACATCGATCAAGAGTGTTCCTGGGCTTCCTATCTCTCCCTGTGACAGACGACCAAGAAGGAACTAGCAACAAAAAAAGAGGGTGAGAGAGGCAGCTGGATTGTTTCAGCCATGGAGAGTGTGACTCATGCACCTGCTTTAGCCCACTTAGCTAGCACCTGAGAAAAAGGGTAAATACTTCCCGCAACTTTCCCACCCGCCCTGGAAAACCTGTTTACTTTCCTCGACAGCAACAAGGAGCTGTCTAGCATGTATTGCTCTGAGAACTGACTATAAACATCCATATCAATTCACAAGACAATTATCTCCATATACACCAAAGCAAACAAACTCTAACAACGAAATGCATCGCCAAGAACAATGGGAAGTCCTTTGTATAGCAACCATTTTGGGTCTGTGTGTATTGTTTTTTTGTCAGTTGATGACGTTTGAAACATGGAAATCTCAAAGTAATCCCTCACATCTCTGTGTGGTCAACTTAACGGTGCTTCTGGAGTCCATCACCATGGCCTGGAATTTTTTGTTTATTTCCCCGTTGGGGAGGAAACAAAGGGAGAAAGCCTGAGGGAGAAAGCCACACTGAGGACTGCAGACTAGAACATGTGTTCTCTTTCTCAGGCTGCAGAATTCCATGTTCAGTCCAGCCATTGGTTATTAATTGCTACTTCAACAGTTTAAAAAAATGTTGGTGGGAATAATTAATAAACAACAGGAGTCCACCTGAAATCAGCCACAGACCTGTGGAAAGGAATAATCCACATTTTCCATGCCAGTCGTTTTACAAAACCAGCAATAGAAATGTTTGAGAAAAAGGTATGTGACCTTAAAGCTTTCAAGGCTTGAGGATGAGGAGGATGATGCTCACATCTAATTTATTTCCATTACGAGATAGATTCAGACTTGAGTTCCGTGACCTCTTATGGAATATTGAATTAAAAGCATTGCAGAGTTCCAGCACCTAAATATAAACAATTCCAGGACCCAAAATGACCACCAGCACCTATTTCAGTCCAAGTCAAGCACTGGACAAGTTATAATGTACTTTATGGAAAAATCTTAGCCATTAAGAAAATATATAGATATATTATTCTGTATTGGCTTTATACAGTCGTTTTTCTGCCTGTGTTACTCACACGAGATAAGCTTTACTCCGCCAGCACTCTGAAACACTCAGTAATAATCTATGTAGGTGATCCACGTTGGGCCTGCCTCGCCAGGCTCTCTCCCCCAGGATGGGAGTCTTGTCTTGGGGCTGATCTAAGGCTTCTCCCACTGGATGCCGCTGGAGGCTTGGGCTCCCTCCACTATGCTAGCTAGCTCCACAGATATTTCCTGAGGAAAACATATCAATCCAAGCTTGGCCCAGAATGCTGAGGCAGCACAGGCAGCAAGTCGCAATCCACAGCCTCTTTCCCCCTCTCTCTGCCAGACTCCCAGCCACCGAGTCAGTTGGAATCCCAGAAACATACACCGACCAACCCTGGGTGGAAATCAATATGCTTAATCGCTTTTACGATATGAAAATATTGGACCGTAGGAAAAAAATCAATTTAAATCATCGGGCGCTCTTTAACATGTCGGAGACGGGGGAATGTACATTAAAATACTCAGAGTGATGTCGGCACTTTATGTCTATGTACCAGTTGTGGCTGGTGTCACTTTAAATCAGTGGGCGGGCTCATAGTAATGGCTAAAATGGAATAAATGGAATGGTATCAAACACATCAAACACAAGGTTTCCATGAGTTGGATACCATTCCATTCCAGCCATTACTATGAGCCATCCTCCCCTCACCAGCCTCCACTGATATGTACAGTGGTTTGAATACTCTTTACCTACACATGATGGTAACTGAAACAGGTGCTTCCTACTGTACAAGAGGTTGACAGGATTAAAGAGGCAGTAGCAACCGCTGTGAATTATAGGTTGAGATGTGAGAAAGAGATAGTCATCCTCTCTTGGAGGATAACGGAAGTTGAATTGAAAATGTCCCTGCAATATTATAGAAAATAATTGTTGTACACGGTTAGATGTTAAAGAGTTCGGCCAAATATGTTTCCTCGGCTTTACATGCAGTCAGACTGGGAGAGACCGCAATCCAAGCATTGAAACAAAACTATGTCAATTTGTAAGTTGGCTGAACTCTCTTTAAAGCGTAGGGATGGATAGATAGAACTGACTGAATACTTTCTTACCATTAATAATTGTCTCTGCACGGTTTGCACCTTCTTTCTTTTCATGATTGCAGCAGTGACAATCGCATATGGCATAACAGCGCTCTTGACATGGACGTGCTGTTCTGTGAGTTAGAAGGGGCTGATGTGTCCCAGAGGAGAAGGGGCAGCCTTTTCTAGAAAGTTAAAGAGGGGTGAGAGGGTAGCCCTCGGTAGTACCCCCTTCCTTCTCCCTGGTCCTCCACCACGCCTGAAGCATCGTCAACGTCTTTGCAAGCTGCGGCAGAAAAGAAGACATGATGATGTGTTTTATGTTGGGAAGGAGTGACGGGGAAGGAGAGGGGGAGAGCCCTGTGGACTGATAGTAAAACAGGGAGGACATGTTAAACATATTGATACAGTCGCGTCAGGAAATTCCTTACCCCCATGCCTTCCTCTCATCCCCCCCAGTTTTCATCCACGACAGTAGCAGCAGCTACATACCCAAGGTCTGTCTGCGCGTCTGTCTGTGTTCCCCGTACACAACTTAATTCAGGACCAAATACTGGGAAGAGTACTTGGGAGAGTGGTTGCTATTTAGGTTCTGCTGTATTGTAAATTGTTATAAGGAATTATCAGTTGTGATAATGATATTCTCTGATATACTGTACTGAAAATTCCCCCAAGATCCACGATAAAATTATATTATTTGTATTCACTCAAATCCGTTATGACGAAACTACCTTTCTTCTTTTGTTGATGTTGTTTGGGCTCAAGGAAACAATGTTGGTAGTAAAAAACAAAGAAAACTCAAATCTGTAACTGTGTTTTTATCTTTTCCAGCAATATTTGCTTACCAGTTTAAGATTGAATAGGGTTATTAAGCATTGCATTTAGCAATTCACATAATCGCTAATAAAAATGAGTTCTGACGGCTGCCCTGGTTCTCTTCTCCTTCTCTCTTCAGCCTTCACACCCATCACCACAGCCACCTGCAGCTGCTCCACACCACACACATAGATGGACACATACACATGGACACGTGGACAGACGGACTTGCTTGCCAGTGAGAGTGATACCTACCTGCACTGATCTGGAGCCTGTTGGAAGTCAAGGTAAACAGGGCCATTATCACTAGGTCTATCTCAGCGCTAGTCAGGCCACTTCACTTATTTTGAGGAATGGCTCTATCTGTCTCTCCCAATCTCTCCATTCGCCATCCAGGCAGTAATATTGGCCAGTTGTTGCAATGATTTCTTGGAGATTTGATCCCCTCTCATCCATGATAATTGATTTAATTGCATAACAAATGGACATCTAATAGTTTACATGGATCATAAGTTAGTCGACACAGGGGATTTGTCTATAAAAGATTACAGGCCACAGTGTATGATAACATGATAGAATACAACCATAGATTCTTACATTTTCTCAGTATAGTCAATTTAATATCTTTTCTCTTTTTAGTTAGTTTGTCCTCATGTAGAGTATATTATGATGTCTGATGAGATACTGAAATTATACTGAAATTATATTGAACTGAAATTACACTGAAATAGTAATCTGATAATCCCTGAAACCCTGAAAACACAAAAACAGATTTGGTGTAGAGGATGCATGTCGTGTGCGTGAACTTTTGAGGTCTAGTTCAGCTCAACTTCTTGCTCCGCTTCCTGTCTTTAAATCCGTCATATGCCTGCCAGTTTTCACATACTATCATCAAATCACCAATTCCCCTTTTATTTTTAATAAATTAAACCAAATCAAGTCTTATGTCCTAAGAGAATACACAATTCTAGATTTTCCTCCTCCGAACAGTGGAAATAGACACTGCGACAGTATGTCCTAATGAAATATATGTTGTCAGACACATATCTGTCTCTATAGGGTGGCGTACAGTGCAAAACAAGGCCTCCCGACAGGAAGAGTCGAATGTCATCTGCTTTGAGGGATAGGTTCCCATTGGTGTCCCACAGGTTACAGAGGTGGGGGGTGCTGGGGCAGAGATGGAGGGGAAGGGGGTATGTACTGGGATACTCTCTCTTCCCCATCGCCCCTGGCCCTGTAGGTCTGCCTAAAGGGAGCCAAACAATAGAGCAAAGCTATAAGGCCCGGCTGGCTGGCTGGCCGACTGACTGTTTGGCAGTCTTGTGTCTCGTGGTGCATGTGGCATCTGCAGGAAGCCCAATCTCCAGCAGCAGTAAGGGTGTGGGCTCTCCCTGGCCGCACAGATCTAGTTTCCACATTCTTCCTATCGCCACACCTTAATCCTTAATTGTCTGGCCACAGACAAAGTATTTTGGAGACCACACCGCTGCAGCCAGCGTTCAGCTGCAGACCCGGAGTGTTTAAATTGGTCCTGTACCCAGTCTGTAACTTGATGTTTCGTGCAGGACCGGAGTGAGAACGAGATGAGAAAAAAAAAGAGAAATCCTTTTCGGGAATTTGCATCTGGCATGTAAGACTGAGCAAATACATTTTTACATTTTTTGTTATTTCAATCACCACAATTCTGGAAATGAATATGGGCGGATGGAGATGTTTTTTTGAAACATTTCGATTTCAATTTCATTTTAAATTGTATACTGTGAAATAGAAATAGAGATATGCTTGCTTGCTTTTTCAAGAGCATTTTGACACACTGAATGGATTTTTGATTCTACTTTTCTCATTCTGAAAGATCGCCCTGAAATATGAAGCCAGTTATAATCATCTGCCATCCTCTCAAAGAGGTGAGTGGCTTAGTGAAATGAGCACACACACACACACAGTATATTTTGTCTAATGGCATCATTATCGCGCCATCTATTTAAACCGAGCCCTACCATTTGAATTTACTGCGCTGGGGAGTCTATAAAAAAATCTGGTGAGAACATCATTTTCCTGGATGTCAGACGTTTTTACCCCCCTCCCCTCCTCCTCTGTTGTTTCTGATCAATAAAGGTCTATTTTCTCCCACACACAAGGTTCCCCATTCAATACAGCTTCCACTGGGTTTAAAAACATAGAAGCATGATCCATTTATTATTGGCTGTTACTATGATTTATCTGCCCAGATACCTGCCATTGAAAAAAGGTTCTGTTTATTTCCTGTATATGGTCTTATTGACAGCCATTGGTGGATGGCCCATTCATCATCATGCGAGGGGGCTGTGCAGGATTGAATGCATGACTCCACACCGTGTGGAAAGCCACATCTTCATCTGCCTTCCATTGCATAGTGGTGTGAACGGGATGGGAAAATGTTAAATAAATATTGAAATGGAGTAAAGATGCTAGTAGTGGAGTAAAGATAGTATTGTGCTGGTACTGCATGTTATTTTTATAATAATTGAACATCAACTTTGGCCACGGTGATTTGAATAGTGCTATTGTTATTGTCTGTAGTAGCAAAGGAGATGCGGTCAAAAATATTGGCACCCTTGCACTTTACAATGGAGTGCAATGGAGCAGAATGTTCTGTTTTCTCTTTTCAAAACTGGTCCCCTGTAGGCACCTGCAACTTATCACAGGTGAGATCAATTACATATAAACGTGAATCACTCGCCCCCAACCAAATTCATTTGTATTGTTAATAATAATTTTGCTTAATAATAATTGAACTTTTTTGATTTGTTTTATTTTATTGGGTCCCGTGCAGTTGTAAATCAAACAAATACACGTGTGAACACCAAATATTTCAACTTATTATTAGAAGAATTTGTGAATTGTGCATGGGTGCTAATATATTTGGCCACATCAGTTCTTAGGAATCGTACTGTATAGTTAGTAGTAGTGATTGTTATAGTAGTAGCAATAGTGCTTCTGATATTGAGCTTTGTAATAGCTCAATATGCACATTAGTCTACTTGTCTTATTGAAAACAAAGTACACTCTACATTATTATGGCCACAGCAGATGGACTTAGCCGAACCGTGAATATTTTATAGCATGAATTATTACGCTGACTCAAAAATAGTAATCGATGAGTGTCTGCATTTGGGGGGGGGGGGGGGGTATGCGTGTAAGTCTGCGTGCACGTGTGTGTGTATGGTGAATGAGATGAGACTCATTGAAAGCAAACAAATGTGTATTCCCAGGGGGATTCAAAGTGGCCCGTTTTGGATTTTTGGATTCGTTTACTTGTCATATCCTGCTTTTTTTAATGATAGGAAATGTGATAGTGCAGTTGGAACCCCTTTGACTAAACAGAAACTGACATTTTCTATTGTGCTGTCATGCAGAAACCAAGAGAAAATAAGCAAACACCTCCCTAGTTAAGTTGTTGAATTATTCTGGTGATTTCTTTAAGCCTGTCTGCCAAACATTGCTGTTTCATTTAAATGTTTTTAATCCAGGTTTCACAATGAAAACTGAATTTTGTTATGCTCTACATGCCAGTTTATGAATGACACTTTGAAATGCGAGTGATTGTGTGTGTGTGCTTGTGAGTTTGTGTATGTGTGTACATGTGTGTGAGACACCCTATGCGTGTCCCTCAGAATCCTGCCAAACTCTTCAAATGCCAACCGGGGAGTTCTTTGTCAGGTTGTTGGCTGCTAAAGCCCCACATTTGACCATTTTAACTTGGAGGTACTTTATTAATGTGGTCTGTTACAAGCCAACTTTTATATAGCTACATTCAGCCATACATCTCCCGATCAGGGCCTGTTATAAAAATGGTTTTGAGTAGCCTCAGCACCACATTCTATAAATACCACACACGATCCCCCCTGTTGGTCCAACTTCACTTCAATAACTTCATACACACACTTTCCACTGTGGTTTTTTTCTCAAATACTAATTGCATGTAAGCAGATTCCCTGGCCACTGTTACTACTCAGGAGAATACACAGTGCGAGAAAAAGACAGGAACATTTTGATTTTGGGGCCGAAAACATCACAGGTTTTTTTTGTGCAAATCTTTGGGAATATTGATGAGGGGAAAAGGATTGGAGATGGAGGTTTCAACGTCTTTCCTAAACTTGCTTACGACAGGATGTTCTCCCTGGTCAGCGGAAAAGATGCGGGAGCCATTTTGTCCGGATGATGAATGGGGAAGGCTGACAGGTCACTTCTCTCACCCCCACTCCTCACTCCACTCTCTTCGCTCCCTCCCCCGAAAGACACAATTTGTTCCCTCCAGCAGGCGAGAGACGGATCTTCTCGGGGTGACAGATTTATTGGTGTCTGCATGAGGTAAAACGCCTCAAACCCCCGATAACGCCTCGAGACCACTGCCGAGAGAGATTGAACCACCATTTATATCCAGTTGGCTATCCAGTAAAGAGCTTCACTGATATATTTCATCCACAGGGCCTGTATGTGGGGCAGGAATGGATTCCAACACCAAAACGTCTCTCCCCTCGAAAGCTTCAAAACCGGATAACATTTTTGCATGGGGAAATTGTTTTGCTCTTTTTATTTCGGAATAGGTCACATTTTTACAGGAGTTTAAACAGTATTTAGATTTCGTTCTCTTTTTACATTGTACTTTAACCAGCATAAGAAACAGATGTCAGAGATTTCCTTCTGTCTGAGGAAGCTGGAAGCCATTTCACCGTGCCGAAGCAAAGTCCGTCTTGAGGTTTTGGTGACAGCCCACATCTGAGTTCACAGGTGTCCCCACCACAAAACCACCTCACACAGGGCCCTCAATTAGGCCATACCCAGGCTTCACCGAGAGGAGCAGCCTATGGGTGGTCCTCAAACACATACACACACACACACACACACACACTTAGATCCCCCACCATCACACAAACCCTGCACACACACACACACACACACACACACACCCACATGCACACACACACAGCTAGCTGCCTTGCTCAGAAAATATACAGTACAAACCCCTCGCCACCCTCTCAGGCCAAGTCTGTCAGAACGACGAAGGGTTCCTTCTAGCCCAATTTAACTCTAGATCCCCCCCAAACCCCACATGCACACACCTCCATTCCCCATGTCAGCATAAAGAACAACTACATTTTGCACAGCAAATTGGCCAGTGTTGACTTTTCAGTCTAACATTTCTGTCTTTGATTCAGTATCTGTCTTTGGTTCTCTGTATGAGTGAAATTAACCCATTGCAGTCTAAGCCCTGTCTAAGCCGGGGGGGTTAAGACCCCTTGAAGAATCAAAAATACATAGCTGCTATTAGCCCATACAAACGCATTGAATAACAGATTCACTACATGGAATAACAGATAAATAAAGATAAAGTGCCTGTACTATATCGTAGAGATAAATTTTTACATGTATTTAACCCCTTATTTTTTGCACTAAACAGTCTCCATATATACTTCCAATCTGTTTTTGTACGTGTTCGTGAGAGACTCGCCTTTCCATAGAGGGGTCATATTTGTCACGCCTTGACCTTAGTTATCTTTGTTTTCTTTATTATTTTGGTTAGGTCAGGGTGTGACGAGGGTGGTATGTGTGTTTTTGTCTTGTCTAGGGTTTTTGTACATCTATTGGGTTTTGGTATGTCTACCAGCGACGGTCCCCAGTCTGGGGTCTCCAGAGACGGTCCCCAGTCCGGGGTCTCCAGCGACGGTCCCCAGCCCGAGGCCTACGGAGAGGATCCGCAGTCCAGAACCTCCGACAATGATCCACGGGTCAGTGCTACAAGAGCGGACTTGTAGGGGGGGGGGGGTACTGTCATGCCCTGACCTTAGTTATCTTTGTTTTCTTTATTATTTTGGTTAGGTCAGGGTGTGACGAGGGTGGTATGTCTGTTTTGTCTTCTCTTGGGTTTTTGTACATCTATAGGGTTTTGGTTTGTCTAGGTAAATGTAGTTCTATGGTGGCCTGAATTGGTTCCCAATCAGAGGCAGCTGTTTATCGTTGTCTCTGATTGGGGATCCTATTTAGGTTGCCATTTTGGTTTTGTGGGTTATTGTCTATGTGTAGTTGCATGTCAGTACTCGTTGCAGTAGCCATCTGACAAAGAAATGCATGTCGGTGTCATAGCATGCCACTGGCATATCTCTATTTCTCTGGGGTTAGGCCTGAGCTTCTCTTCCTTTATATAGGCTACATATCACATTGTATGATTTTTAAGTAATTAATTTGCATTTTATTGCATGACATAAGTATTTGATCACCTACCAACCAGTAAGAATTCCAGCTCTCACAGACCTGTTAGTTTTTCTTTAAGAAGCCCTCCTGTTCTCCACTCATTACCTGTATTAACTGCACCTGTTTGAACTCATTACCTGAATAAAAGACCCTGTCCACACACTCAATCAAACAGACTCCAACCTCTCCACAATCGCCAAGACCGGAGAGCTGTGTAAGGACATCAGGGTTAAATTGTAGACCTGCACAAGGCTGGGATGGGCTACAGGACAATAGGCAAGCAGCTTGGTGAGAAGACAACAACTGTTGGCGCAATTATTAGAAAATGGAAGAAGTTCAAGATGACGGTCAATCACCCTCGGTCTGGGGCTCCATGCAAGATCTCACCTCGTGGGGCATCAATGATCATGAGGAAGGTGAGGGATCAGCCCAGAACTACACGGCAGGACCTGGTCAATGACCTGAAGAGAGCTGGGACCACAGTCTCGAAGAAAACCATTAGTAACACACTACGCAGTCATGTATTAAAATCCTGCAGCGCACGCAAGGTCCCCCTGCTCAAGCCAGCACATGTCCAGGCCCATCTGAAGTTAGCCAATGACCATCTGGATGATCCAGAGGAGGAATGGGAGAAGGTCATGTGGTCTGATGAGACAAAAATAGAGCTTTTTGGTCTAAACTCCACTCGCCGTGTTTGGAGGAAAAAGAAGGATAAGTACAACCCCAACAACACCATCCCAACCGTGAAGCATGGAGGTGGAAACATAATTCTTTGGGGATGCTTTTCTGCAAAGGGGACAGGACGACTGCACCGTATTGAGGGGAGGATGGATGGGGCCATGTATCGTGAGATCTTGGCCAACAACCTCCTTCCCTCAGTAAGAGCATTGAAGATGGGTCGTGGCTGGGTCTTCCAGCATGACAACAACCCGAAACACACAGCCAGGGCAACTAAGGAGTGGCTCCGTAAGAAGCATCTCAAGGTCCTGGAGTGGCCTAGCCAGTCTCCAGACCTGAACCCAATAGAACATTTTTGGAGGGAGCTGAAAGTCCGTATTGCCCAGCGACAGCCCCGAAACCTGAAGGATCTGGAGAAGGTCTGTATGGAGGAGTGGGCCAAAATCCCTGCTGCAGTGTGTGCAAACCTGGTCAAGAACTACAGGAAACGTATGATCTCTGTAATTGCAAACAAAGGTTTCTGTACCAAATATTAAGTTCTGCTTTTCTGATGTATCAAATACTTATGTCATGCAATAAAATGCAAATTAATCACTTAAAAAATCTTACATACATGATTTCCGGATTTTTGTTTTAGATTCAGTCTCTCACAGTTAAAGTGTACCTGTGATAAAAATTACAGACCTCTACATGCTTTGTAAGTAGGGAAACCTGCAAAATCGGCAGTGTATCAAATACTTGTTCTCCCCACTGTATATATTTATTTAAGGACACGTTAATGTGGCTTATTTGCCCAACATCCCTTGTTTATTAATGGCGCTGGCTGCTCCAGGTTGGACCTGAATGCATATGGATGTCCGTAAAATTTCACAAATGTCCAGTAAATTAAAATCTTCCCTGTCATGTTGTCCGGTGTTACATTTTCCGGTGTTACAAAAGGAATCTGAAATGGCACATTAGAACATTCACAAGTAAATCTGTCGCCAATTGGATGGAAATCTAGCTAAAGACACCCTAAAGACTATGCAAGTGCGCTAGTCCACTTGATTATGCCTGCACATCATTGTTCACCAGGAGCCCCAAACATCTAAAGAATAAGCTACCAGCCAAACAAGCTTGTAAGAATTTCACTCAATCTCCCCCCTCATACTCATCTGGAGGTTGAACATCTTTTTGTCTCTATCTCTGAAATTTGTATCTACCGTATCTAATTGTCATTTAGATTTATTAAAAATGGAATGGAACCACAATGGAAATAAGTCCCCGACTTTATTGTGCCATCCCGGTCACTTAAAAACAAATATTTATGTATATATGTATTCTTTTTACTGAGAAATAATATAAATCAATCAATCCAAACTGCCAATCGATGAATGAAAAGAGACATCTGTTACATAACACCAAAAAGTTTATTGAAATTCAGAGATGGTGGTGAGGGTAGGTAGCAACACATCTTCCACGCTGATCCTCAACACTGGAGCTCAGTCCCCTCCTGTACTTCCTGTTCACCCATGACTGCATGGCCAGGCACGACTCCAACACTATCATTAAGTTTGCAGACGACACAACAGTGGTAGGCCTGATCACCAACAACGACGAGACAGACTATAGGGAGGAGGTCAGGGACCTGGCCGGGTGGTGCCAGAATAACAACCTATCCCTCAACGTAACCAAGACTAAGGAGATGATTGTAGACTATAGGAAAAGGAGGACCGAGCATGCCCCCATTCTCATCGACAGGGCTGTAGTGGAGCAGGTTGAGAGCTTCAAGTTCCTTGGTGTTCACATCAACAACAAACTAGAATGGTCCAAACACACCAAGACAGTCATGAAGAGGGCACGACAAAGCCTATTCCCCCTCAGGAAACTAAAAAGATTTGGCATGGGTCCTGAGATCCTCAAAAGGTTCTACAGCTGCAACATCGAGAGCATCTTGACTGGTTGCATCACTGCCTGGTACGGCAATTGCTCAGCCTCTGACCGCAAGGCACTACAGAGGGTAGTGCGTGCAGCCCAGTACATCACTGGGGCTAAGCTGCCTGACATCCAGAATCTCGACAACAGGGGGTGTCAGAGGAAGGCACTAAAAATTGTCAAAGACCCCAGCCACCCCAGTCATAGACTGTTCTCTCTACTACCGCATGGTAAGCGGTACCGGAGTGCCAAGTCTAGGACAAAAAGTCTTCTCAACAGTTTTTACCCCCAAGCCATAAGACTCCTGAACAGGTAATCAAATGGCTACATAGGACTATTTGTATTGTGTACCCCCCCCCCCCCCTCTTTTTTACGCTGCTGCTACTCTCTGTTTATCATATATGCATATTCACTTTAACTATACATTCATGTACATACTACCTCAATTGGGCCGACCAACCAGTGCTCCCGCACATTGGCTAACCGGGCTATCTGCATTGTGTCCCACCACCCATCACCCGCCAACCCCTCTTTTATGCTACTGCTACTCTCTGTTCATCATATATGCATAGTCACTTTAACCATATCTACATGTACATAACACCTCAATCAGCCTGACTAACCGCTGTCTGTATGTAGCCTCGCTTCTGTATATAGCCTGTCTTTTTACTGTTGTTTTATTTCTTTACTTACCTATTGTTCACCTATTACCTTTTTTGCACTATTGGTTAGAGCATGTAAGTAAGTATTTCACTGTAACTACACCTGTTGTATTCGGCGCACGTGACAAATAAACTTTGATTTGATTTGAGATTGTCAAACCAAGCCATTGATACTGGGCAAGCCTACAACTTAGGGAGGGATGTATTTTCTGTTTGTCAAAATTGAAATAGTCTATTAATTGGGATGTTGAAAACGCAAACCATTATATTAAATTGCCTGTAGTCGGTATGCGTTGCTTATTGTTTGTGTGGTGCATTGGCACAGAAACCTGTTGGTGGAAAATTCATTGCATATATTTTATATAATTATAAATATGGCATCAAAATGTTGAAAATCTGATTTCCCCCTATCTGATTATTGTCTACAGCTGGTTCTGTGTAATCGTAGTGTAATAAATCGTAGTATAATAAAACAGGTGGTCAGCAAACCCTCAACCTTCTGGTCCGTAGCCCTGTGTGGCATCAACTGTGCCACAAAAGCATGTTGAAGTGACAAAGTCGATATCCACGTTTATGAACACAGTTATTGTTATTTGTGGTCGTAAACATTATTTTTAGTTAATTCTATGAGGAGGGAGGGTGTTCAATTTATTTTACAGTACAATAGGAGGGTCATGTGAAAATATTTTTCACATTGGGGAGGGGTTGCATTTTTTTTATGACACTTTGAGTTGGACCAGCCCCTCCCCCCAGTAAATTTAGATCTGTCCCAAGGAATTACACATCACTTTGCAAGCCAGCATAACGTGACTTGTAGGCCTGATTTGGCCTGTAAACCAGGAGTTTCCTAACACCACTGTGTTAGGGTAAAACTAGGCCAATAAGTAAGGCCTTATGATATAGTGTCATAGATATTGTCAATGATAACATTCGACAAGAAACTCGCAGAGGTGGAAGCAACGGGCCTTGAAAAGGAAATAATTCAACAGCCATGTCTTTGTCACTAACAAATACTGTCATAGGTGTTAACTCTACAATTTACTCAAAAAGAAAACGTACCCTGGGAAATATGCTAATTAGACTTTACAACATACAGTGTTAAAACGTCACCCCAAAATGATTTACAGTAACACTACAGTTGTTAATTTCTTACACTGAAGAAAGTGTAACAGCGTCAGCACTAATCAAAGTGAGTCCAATTTACTCTAAATCAAATGTTATGTTTGACACTTTAGGTGTTGTTAATTACTCTACAGTAGAGCTATGCAAACACGAGTTACTTTGAACACTTTAAGAGTAAAATGGGGAACACTGCAACAGAGAAAAATCTTTAACACTTTCAAAATAGTTATTTTAAGAACAGTTCAGTGGGACTCATGTGAACTGAAAATGTTTTACACTTTACACTTTCAGAGTTAAATCTACACCATTGATTTGATGCTGTGTGTTTTTTAAATTCAAGTTGAAATAGATGATATCGTTTTGCTGTCGCTTAATCAAAGAAGAATCTTCTATATTGGAATAACTTCCAAAACTTTTTCTAAAGGTTGGGTTAGTGGCATGAAGAGAAGGAAGGAATAGACTTGAGTGAGCCTTTGCACAATGCAGATTGATCTGGGCCAAAACAAACAGGAGCCATTCAACCTTCATGACATTTTAATGGCATGGTGTCTAAGGCATCACGTTTAAGAATGGCCCTTTAATGCCAATGGTAGAAGGAGCTGTCTGTTCTTGTCTGCGATGCTTTATTCAGAAGCATGATGCACACAGTGAAGAGGATTGGCATTGGAGATCTCTCACAAAGAAGAAGTGTGTGTGTGTGTGTGTGTGTGTGTGTGAGTCTGTGCATGAGTGCATGCTTGCACGGAGTGTGTATATGCATGTATGTGCGTGTGTTGCATGTGTATGTGTGTTATGCTTTACTGTAAGTGCTCAAACACTCACATGGGAGTGAGAATTCTCCCTGGTCACTAGGATTTCACCTTTCGTGACCTGTTGGTCTAATGGGTTAATGATCGGCTTGTGAGTTAGAGTGCCATTATACGTTATGCAAACTGTATTTAGCACATGGCCATAATACACACACACACCGTTCAAGGGAGAGGAGTCATATCTTGCTCTGCAATAACATAATATCATTGTATATCTATGGGGTTGCACAAATTATGTGATTGAAAAACATTTTAGAGGTTCAAATTGATAAGTGCTCTATGGAAAGAACATGTTTGGTACACTTTGTAATGGACAATAAGGTAAGATGGTCAATTATCTTTGAGTGTATCCTGGAAACGTTTCTTTACTTTTTGAGTTTGGATGTTTAAGATCAAATCAGTTTATTTGTCACATACAAATAATCCCAAGGGGAAAAAAATAAGAAACAAGAGATTGAACCTGTCAGAACTACCAATGTCAGAACAAGCAATGTCGGGGGGGACAAGGGCCATGTCCATTCATTGTTTATCATCACAAACAGGTAAGATAGCATCAACCTTACACAGAAAACAGGTTACCGTGATTTTGACAGTACTGGCAGCTCGGTGGCATGTGAAATGCTGTATTTGAAATTACAGCACACCTACTGTAATATAAATAAGGTATCAAATCAAGTAATGTGTCATGACAGTACAATACTGTAAAATTGACTGTATTATACTGTAAAAAAAAAAAAAAAAGAGTCAATGCTACCGCAATTGAAATGAATTAATGAATTAATGGCTGAATGAATGAAATTGGTTGAGGGTGTGTATTTTCACACTATTTACTGTAATTACAAGGGATGTACAAACATTACAGCATATTCAAATTGATGTTACGTTTGATACTGGAGCTCCCAGGTGTGCGTTGAAATCGCTAAGCAGTGTGCCAATGCCTGTAGCACTTTATCAGAAACACATGATCAATGGTCAATCAGGTGTTTTGTCAACAAAAAAAACACCTGATTGGTTTGGTATAAGAGAAAAAGGCTACGCTGCGCATGCGGTATAGAGTGTGGGACGTCATCTATAATAATTTGTCTGCTCTATAATAATTTGATTAAAGCCTTAAGGGTGGAACCTATTTGAGACACAATTTTGCCAGAAAACCTCAATGCTACAGGAAGCATTGTTTCCCCATTACTACATATTAATGAATGCCGTTTTATATCACCCGCACTTCTAAAAGCCTTAACAAAGGCAGCAAGTACAGGTCAAAACAGGCCAAAAGGACATGGCAAAATGCTCAACCATTTAAAGTCTAAGACTTAATGACACACCAAAATTGTCCCCTACACATTTTAAATTGATGAGGCACTATAAACGTATAGAAGTTAAATTGGTACAGCATTCTCACTCACGGGTGCAACAAATATAGCCTTTTACAAGGCACGCCTCAAAATACATTTTATGAGCCAGAAACAACAATACCATGCATCCACTAGCAGTCAAAATATGTGTTGGTGCTCCAAAGATACAGTACTGTATTCTGTGGGGTGGAATTACAGTACTATTCGAAATACAGAAATTATATCCCCACCCAAAACATTTATGCACAATGCACCATAATTTACAGAATGCTGCAGTAAAACATTTCAAAGTATTTTACTGTTGATAATACAAAAAAGTACAGTTTAATTTAATTTACAGTTTTCTGTTACAGTGTACATCTACCTTATTTCCATATTTTTCTCCTTACCTGAACCACATTAAAATGGGGGGCCCAGCCATAAATGCCATTCCCTTGTATTGACCTGTCCAAACACAATTACACTGTTAATGGTTAGGCCCAGTATTTGCCCTCCATTAGTACTTGGTTAACCGGCGCAAAGCTAAGTCTCGATGACAGAAGGAAGTAAGGAAGCACACACAGCCAGAGATGAGTACATGGGGCAGCTTACAACCATGGGGTGTGTGTGTGTCTGCCGCTGTCTCTTATGGAGAGGTGTGCAAACAACAGTATTTAGCGGAAAGAACTAGTCAAACCTCGCTGAGTTTGTGTGCACGCTGTCTGACAGATATCCACCCTGGGAGTTTATCTGAAGAAAACAATGGTTCTTTAAGTCCCTCTTTAGTCTGAGAGCTATTTCAGTCTCTTAGAGCCGTAAACCGCATCATTCGACCTCCTCACCTCACCTGTCTACATTGATAGATTGACTCGCTGCGATGAACCTTTATTATGGCCCGCAGTTGACGCTGCTGTTAATGTAGGACCTAATTGAAAGGTATCACATTGATTTGGAGGTGTTTGCACATCAAATGAGGGTGAGGGGGGGGCATTTTATCTCATCAATGGTTAATAAGGACGATATCTTAATGCTTGTGCTCTGAAGATTGGTGGTTAAGAGGCTTTGAGAGTCTCTAAGCAGCCTCTTAACTGTTCTGTGTCATTAGCGTGGTGTTAGATGATACCTTTGCGAGGGCCGGTGGTGAAATAAAAAAGGTCCGCTCCATTGGGTTCAGGAGTAGAGTGTAGATAGCAGTGAATGTGGTGACCTGGGTCACAGAGAGGGGACGGGATCACTCTGTTACAACGATATTTTGTTAGTCCCCACGAAGTCAAATGCTATTTCTAAGGGGTTTAGGGTTAAGGTTAGAATTAGTGTTAGGGTTCAAATTTAATTAAGGGTTAGGAGCTAGGTTTAGGATTAGGTTTAAGGATAGGTTTTTCGGTTAATGTTAGGGTTAAGGTTAGGGTAAGATTACAGGTTAGGGTTAGGTGTTAGGGAAAATAGGATTTTAAATGGGACTGAATTGTGTGTCCAAACAAAGTTAGCTGTACAAGACGGTGTGTGTGTGTGTGTGTGTGTGTGTGTGTGTGTGTGTGTTTCACAAATTACCTTTCACCTACCTGGTACACAAAACAATCACCTGAGGTCAACTGGATGAAAGAAAGAATGCTAAGTTATATACAGTACCTTCGGAAAGGATTCAGACACTGACTTTTTCCACATTTTGTTAGGTTACAGCCTTATTCTAAAATGTATCAAATAGTTGTTTTCCCCTCATAAATTGACACACAATACACCATAATGACAAAGCAAAAATAGATTATTAAATGTGTTTTTCTCATTTAAAAAAAATATGTAAATGTGATATTTAAGTTTTTAATATATAAGTATTCAGACCGTTTAATCAGTACTTTGTTGAAACACCTTTGGCAACAATTACAACCTCGAGTCTTCTTGGGTATGACTCTACAAGCTTGGCACACCTGTATTTGGGGAGTTTCTCCCATTCTTCTCTGCAGATACTCTCAAGCTCTGTCAGGTTGGACGGGTAGTGTTGCTGCACAGAGCTATTTTCAGGTCTCTCCAGAGATGTTCGATCGGGATCAAGTATAGGCTCTGGCTGGGACACTCAAGGACATTCAGAGACTTGTCCCGAATCCACTCCTGTGTTGTCTTGGCTGTGTGCTTAGGGTCGATGACCTGTTGGTAGGTGAACCTTCACCCCAGTCTGAGGCCCTCAGTGCTTTGGAGCATGTTTTCATCAAGGATCTTTCTGTACTTTGTTCTGTTCATCTTTCCCTCGATCCTAACTGGTCTCCCAGTCCCTGAAAAAAAAAAGACACAGCATGTAGCTGCCAACACCATGATTCACCGTAGGGATGGTGCCAGGTTTCCTCAAGACGTGACACTTGGCATTCGAACCAAAGAGTTGAATCTTGTTTTCATCATAATAAATAAATAAATAATTATTACATTCATAGAATAATATATCACCAAAATCACTGTATCTGTAATCTGTCTGTAATTTAATATAATGCGTTATAACAACACCATATTTCTCTTTGAGCCTCCAATCAAACATCGGTGTGGCAGGGTAGCCTAGTGGTTAGAGTGTTGGACTAGGAACCGGAAGGTTGCAAGTTCAAACCCGAGCTGTGACAAGGTACAAATCTGTCCCCTGTTCCTAGGCCGTCATTGAAAATAAGAATTTGTTCTTAACTGACTTGCCTAGTTAAATAAAGGTAAAATAAAAAGCTAACCTAAATATCCATGGCAATGTAAACAATATATATCTAAACATATTTGTTGAAATCCTCCCTCACACACACTAATACTGAGGTTCCAAAACGGCCCCCATTTGGGGTCGCCTGATATGATATGTGGGAGAATTGAGAAAAAAGGGCCTCCCGAGTGGCACAGTGTTTTAAGGCACCACATCGCAGTACTAGCTACGTCACTGCAGCTCCTGGTTCAATTCCAGGCGGCGCACAATTGGCCCAGCGCCGTCCGGGTTAGGGGAGGGTTTGGCCGGCCGGGTTGTCCATGTCCATCGTGCTCTAGCGACTCCTGTGGCAGGCCGGGCGCAATGCACACTGACACGTTTGGCAGGTGTACGGTGTTTCCTCCGACACATTGGTCCGGCTGGCTTCCGGGTTAAGCGAGCATTGTGTCAAGAAGAAGTGCGGCTTGGCGGGGTCGTGTTTTGGAGGATTAACGGCTCTCGACCTTCACCTCTCCCAAGTCCGTACGGGGGTTGCAGCAATGGGACTAGACTGTAACTACCAATTGGATATCACAAAATTGGGGGTATATTTTTTTCCAAAAGAAATGATGTAATATACAAAAAAATAACATCTTTGTATCTCAAAATCATTGTAATATGGTTAACCTTAAAAATAAAAAATCATTCAAATCTAAAAGATCAAATTCAACCAGAAAGCGCTCTTAGATCATGGGAAAAGGCCGCACTTGACCATTGTACTTGAATCGTTCCCACAGTGAATGGCTAGGCCTGCTACGCTATGAAACCACACACTATTGCAGAGACTTTGATATTATCGGCCGCAATTGATATGGTGAAAACAATGTGTGGGGAGGCAAAGGCACATAAATTCACATTAATACTTTTGTCAATTTATTGTGGGCTTTGCACAGACGGAGCTCCATTTATGTACTGTAGTTATGAATGTCTCCCTCTGCCATATGGACGCATTGTATGATACACTGAGTGCAACTATGTAACAGACATATTTGGGAAACTGAACACAAGCGTGCAGGGGAAATACAACAACATTCTAAAAATGAGTGACCGAATCAGGGAAAGAATTCTTGATGGAGAGTCTTACAAAAGCAAACTTCTCTCAGCTGTGCATATTTCTAACAGAAAACAACATCAGTAAGTGTCCCGAACGAGTGATGACTGCTCACCTCCAAAGCTTGGAAGAGAACTTTGGGACCTACTTCCCAATCTGTTTAACAGTGATCCTGGCTCAGCTGGCATGTCGGTAAGTGAAATCGAAAACAGCTGATCAAGCTGATCAATTTGCAATTGACTGTCATAGCCCCAACTAAAAGTATGTGATGGTGAGTTGAGAAGACAGTCAGAAATACTGTTAGAATGTTTTTCAATTGACTGCTATAGCCACAATTAAAAAGTAAACATGGGCTATTAATTCAAAAATGTATTTTACATTGTTGGGGTCGAGATACTTTTCAGATATCAAAAGGGGTCGTTTGCCAAAAAAAGTTTGGGAACCCCTACACTAACACATTGCACCGAATGTACTGTACATTCTTCACACAGCTGTTTTCGCATTCACAGTCCTTCTCTGTGGCACATACGAAAACTATCGCTAACAAGTCAAGTAATAGACTTACACCCCAGCTCAGGAGATCTAGGCTATACTGTAAACAGGCTTTCCCATGTTCGGGCTCAGACAGACTGCCAGACCCTGATAAAGCCTCTGAGCCTACTGTCTCTTCACTGTGACGCAAACCTGGGTTCAAATACTATTTGGAATCTTTAAAGTACTTTGCGTTAGCCTGCCTAGAGTGCCAGATTGGTGGGGTTTGCAGTTTTGGGACTATTCTATTGGTCCATTAAGCCAGGCAAGCTCAATCAAGCACAGATAAAGTATTTAACATGATTTCTAATCATTTTTAAATCCAGGTCTGGCTGTGTTGTTCTTGTTTTCACTGAGGCGCAAAACATACAGTAACCCCGCCTTGTTATGGTTCGAGCCCTAGCCGCCCTAGTCGCACACCTGACAGCAGCTAGCAAGTTGCTGCTATTGTTCCTTCGACCTCTTGAAAAAAATTATCATATAAGGAAGCAATGAACAATGACCGTTGCTTGACCTGCTAATGGTTCTAACAGTGTTTTAGTTTTTTTTCTCACTGCGTTCTAGTTTGCATGCCATGGAGGAGTCGGCATCTCTATGAGTCGGAGGAAAACATATGGAATTTAATTAGAATAGGACACAACATAATATATACAGAAATACGATGAGGGCATTTTGCTGGTAGGAGATGAATGTCTACTGTACATGCTGGGAATGGGGGAACTACTGTAGAAGTGCAGGGGTGCGGGAATGTAGACTACACTGGTGATAAACATGTGTGTACTGTAATTTCCGTCCCAAATGGCACCCTATTCCATATATATTGCACTACTTTTGAAAAGTAGTACACTAAATAGAGAATAGGGTGTCATTTGGGATGCCACCTAGGTGTCTGAGAGGAGATGCGTGTTGAGAAGCGAGCTACGTGACATGAGCAGGGTTGGGTAGGTTACTTTCTAACCATAATCCGTTAGTTACTAGTTACCTGTCCAAAATTGTAATCAGTAACATAACTTTTGGATTACCCAAACTCAGTAACATAATGAAATTACTTTGAGTTACTTTCGATTCCTTTCCCCTTAAGAGGCATTAGAAGACAAAAATGAATATAACCAATTGAACGACATCTATTGCAGGATAAATCAATGTTAGAGTTCATATAGCTGGTCATAAATGGATGTTGCATTTAACTTTAAGGGTTGGTTATGTAGGTTTCTTCTAACCCACTGCATATAATAATATAATTAGGCTATATCTTTATTATATATTAAAAACCAAAGTTTATCATCTGATAGACTTCGGTTTTTAATACATTACAATTAATTGATCTTCATGAATCGGACATGGAAGTAAGGAAATATAGATTTGCCATATTGTTTTACCTGAGCATAACCCAAAAACAAAATATTTATTAGCCTCCTCTGTTGTTTAGGATTTTGTTGTCATGGAGGACTGATTGGACTCATTGCTTCAATTTAAAAAAATAAATGTTGCTCTGGTGGAATGGCATGCTTTGAGCACTACTGAAAAGTGCTATTTGCATGTGAAAAATGAATGCCATATGCTGCATTTGCAATAAGGCCTATTGTTTACATTTTAGTTTTGATACACTTTGATATCTCGATAATTTGCAGGTGTTTAGGCTGTCCATCAAAAGTGTGCGATTTTGAACATGTGTCCGTTAGCCCTATGGAAATAAACGTTTGGAATCAGCACGAATTAGATTGAGAATAAAAGCCCCACTCGTGGTTATCTTAAATTAAACGTGTCTTTGACAGTATAGAGCACATTACCGCAGAGGAGTTTAGAAGGGACGAACTCCCTAAAAACTTTTAAAGGCTGGGATCTGCACAATGCACTATGTTGCAAGAGAACATTTTTGCCCACTGGTTGCAAAAACAAAGATTGATAGGCAGTTTAAACTTCTTCAATTAAACCATTATTGGGTTAAATGCACATATACATTTGTGAACAGCCATCCACAACCACAATACGTAAATCGCAAATAGCTCATGAGAGAGCAGCAGTGCGCTATGTAGATATAACTAATAAGTGATATCCGTATCGCCCATAGGCTACACCACTGCTGTTGTCCTTACCTCCAAGTGTTTATTCTAATTGGATAATCTTCGGATGCCGACATTAATCGCACTGTTGGAAGGTTTAGTTTGAACTGTAGCCTACAAAAACCTATTCCTGCTCTTTTCTCGCGATCCACCGAATGCATTGTCATCATAGTGGACTCGCTCAGGCGGAACAAATGTACATGCAACTTTTTTCAATGCTGATTTGAATGTCATTGTGAAAACAGAAAGTTGTCCGCAATCATCCTTTCTGAATTTAAAAGTCATCATAGAAGTTGTTATCTCGTTTTCAAAAGTATCTGTAATCTGATTACAATATTTTAGCTGGTAATGGTCCTGGATTACAGTTTATCCATGAAGGTTATTACAAACTTCACTCTGTTGATCTACGTACGTGAATGGACACTTTTCGCTAACATGGTATCCTCGCTGGTCCCATTCCCATTCACAAGGAGGTGATAGCAGCGTTCATTTTGGGGGGTCTTTTAATTTTGTGAAAGCAAGGAAGAGTCACCTTCCCTTACTATTAGTAGCTAGCTGGCAGCCTGGCTAACTAAATACATAGTTGGCTAGCTAGCCTTTTTGTAAAATAATCAGATTTACTGCTTATGTATCCATTCCCATATCAGCTAAAAAATCGTTTAGCTGATCATGTTTTGGTCACAGAGAACAAAGCACATGGCTAGCTAGTTGGCTAAAGCAGGTTCTACCATTTCATAATAGCCTGTAATCACTAGTTATTACTTTTAAACAAGATACCTTTTTTTTGGTGGATTATTGTTGTTTGGTTTACTTTATGAACAGTCACTGAGATTATATTTGGTTATCAATGCAAAATAGGCTACTTTGATGAATAGCCTATATAGCCTATAGATCAGATCAAGTAACCAAGGAGCTACACTGCCCCCACAGCTACGGAATAAATTATATGGTGTGTCTCAAAGTTCAATGCCAGAGCGTATTGCAATGAGCCACCCCTTTGGTGACAAAAAAAATGACATTGCAACACTCTGAACCTTGCGTCTGCGTAGAGCTTGTAGTAAGCTTTACTCCCCAATACTGTGCATGAGTCATGAATGTCGTGACCGTGGCACACATCCCTGTGCTTTCCCAGGGTCAAGTGTTTAGTCTTTTTTCCCGCTCTCTATCTCTCTATTTCTCTCTGTCATTTCCACCGTCTCTTTCTCTCTCTTCATTCATATCTTTCACTCTCTGCCTCTCTCTTACTTTCCCCCTCTGCCTTATTTCTCACTTTTACTTTGTTATCATCCCTCCTCATCATTCCCAAGTACAATAAAAATGTGTATTGTTGGGGGTACTCGAGGACCAGGGTTGGGAAACACTGGCCTACATGATGACATCATTATGGACAAAAGAGCAAGATCATTTTTTGTCAAAAGGCAACCAAGCGTCGATGATCAAGTCAACAGAACAAGACCCTCAATATTTATTGGAAAGGAGGATCAAGCTCATCACCTTGCACTTTCCCCACCCTGTGAAGTTGATCATAATTTATTTAATCTGTAGCGTAATAAACTGCATTCTTTTCCAATGAGTCATAGTGGGAGGATCACACAACATGTTATTGTGTGACTGCAAGTTTACTTTGATTTGATGGTTATTGTATCAATGTTTGTCCATAAAAGCGTTTCCACTGACATTTCTCGCATAATTCACTTTACGGACACAAAAAGATCCCACATTGTCTGTCATATTTTGTTTTGTCAATATTTGGAAAGTTTACAGAAAAAAAATCTGTTTCCATTATCTGACATGTACTCGCATAAAAACGTTGTCTGGGAACCTGGTTAGCAACATACAATGGTAAAAAAAAAAAAGTGCCTGAGCGCCTGAAAGTGCATCATTCTCTGTTAGAGGTGAATAAAGGACTCCCTCTAATGGAACTTTTTTTTCAAAACCATTTTTAAAATAGATGGCCAGCTGAAGCATAATGGTTATTAAAAGCACCACAAATGTAATTTGTGTCTGTTATGGGACCAGAGGCTGTCATAACCTGCTGGGGCAATGAGGGCGTGATTTGATCACTTTCAAGAATTTTGCTGGATTTCCACCACTCTCAGATACACAAACATATATTTCTCAAATGTCTGAAGGACTGCTAGTCAAAGGTAGAATCAGTCAATCTAGCCTTAGCCAAAGCTATGTTTCTTTCATGAACATTTTCTGACAATTCATTCGTGAACCATGGGTTAGATCTGTCCTTAACTCTTAATCTCTTATGGAGCATGCTAAACCGAGAGGTAAAACATTTAAGGACCTGATCTGAAATTAGAGATAGAAGACACACCCTACCAATCATACAACACCATACAGGAAATGTTGCTAATTGAAAGTTTTAAAAAATGCCTCTTTGTAATAATGCGTGGACATGATTTAGGTAGTTTAGTATCTCTAAAGCAGGCAATGGGACAATGGTCACTGAGATCATTAGCAAAGATCACATTGGCTGTAAACTTATGAGGGGCGTGCTTATGAGCATGATATCCAAAATAGTCGATTTTTAGAAGGGGTTGTAAGTTTGGACGGATTAGTTTAGTTAAATTTAGATGAGTACAAATATACTTCAGTCTATCTGACACGGGCATCTACCAATCCAGGTTAAGATCACCCAGTATCAATCATTCAGATTTAGCATAGTTAGACAGCAAGTCAGACAGTTTGCTGAGAGCAATTGGGAGGGCCGAGGGAGGGCGATAAACTCCCACTAAAGTTAGTTTGGCATTATTACGAAGACTATCATTTAGGACAAGATATTCAAATAGCTTAGGGACAGATGTGATAATATACACAGGAACATCCAAGCTGTTCTTTATGAATATGTCGACACCCCCACCTCTGCCAGCCCTGTCAGATCAATAAGAATTACAGTGCATTCGGAAAGTATGCAGACCCCTTGACTTTTTCCATATTTTGTTACGTTACAGCCTTATTCTGAAATGTATAAAATAAATGTTTTCCTCATCAATCTACACACAATACCACATCATGAATAAAAATACCTTAAGTAGTCAGACCCTTTGCTATGAGACTCAAAATTCAGCTCAGGTGCATCGTGTTTCCATTGATCATCCTTGAGATATTTCTACAACTTGATTGGAGTCCACCTGTGGTAAATTCAATTGATTGGACATGATATGGAAAGGCACACACCTGTCTATATAAGGTCAGACAGTTGAATGTGCATGTCAGAGCAAAAACCAAATCATGAGGTTGAAGGACTTGTCTCTAGAGAGCCGAGACAGGAATTTGTTGAGGCACAGATCTGGGGAAGGTGAAGGGTACCAAAACATTTTGGGAGCATTAAATGTCCCCAAGAACACTGTGCCCTCCATAATTCTTAAATGGAATTATTTTCTTCCTAGAGCTGGCTGCCTGGCCAAACTGAGAAATCAGGGAAGAAGGGCTTTGGTAGGGAGGTGACCAAGAACCAGATGGTCACTCTGTCAGAGCTCTTCCGTGTTCCTCTGTGGAGATGGGAGAACCTTCCAGAAGGACAACCATCTCTGCAGCACTCCACCAATCAGGCCATTATGGTAGAGTGGTCAGACAGAAGCCCCTCCTCAGTAAAAGGCGCGTGACAGCCCGCTTGTAGTTTGCCAAAAGGCACCTAAAGGACTCAGACCATGAGAAACAATATTCTCTAGTCTGATGACACCAAGATTGAACTTTTTCGCCTGAATGCCAAGCGTCACATCTGGAGGAGATCTGGCATCAACTCTACGGTGAAGCATGGTGTTGGCAACATCATGCTGTGTGGATGTTTTTCACCGGCAGGGACTAGGAGACCAGTCAGGCTTGAGGGAAGGATGAACAGAGCAAAGTAAAGAGAGATGCTTGATGAAAACCTGTTCCAGAGCACTCAGGATCACAGACTTGGGCGAAGGTTCTCTTTCCAACAGGACAACGACCCTAAGACAACGCAGGAGTGGCTTCAGGACACGTCTCTGAATGTCCTTGTGTAGCTCAGCCAGAGCCCGGACTTAAACCTGATCGAACATCTCTGGAGAGACCTGAAAATAGCTGTGCAGCAACGTTCCCCATCCAACCTGACAGAGCTTGAGAGGATCTGCAGAGAAGAATGGGATAAACTCCCAAAGTACAGGTGTATCAAGCTTGAAGCGTCATACCCAAGAAGATTCGAGGCTGTAATCGCTGCCAAAAGTGCTTCAACAAAGTACTGAGTAAAGGGTCTGAATACTTCTGTGAATGTGATATTTACATTTTTCAGTTTTGAATGAATTTGGTAAAATTACTAAAAAGCAGTTCTTGCTTTGTCATTATGGGGTATTGTGAGTAGATTGATGTAGATTGAAAAAATATTTAATACATTTTAGAATAAGGCTGTAACGTAACAAAAATGTGGGAAAACTCAAGGGGTCTGAATACTTTCTGAATGCACTGTATATACTTATTCAGAGACACATCAGAGTCTGGCACAGACTTTTTAACCAAGTCTCAGTAATTATCAAAATGTCTATGTTAGTTTAAGAAGCAAGAATTACAATAACATCCTTTTTCGAAACCAACTTCTGACATTTACATGAACCAGTCCAAGGCCATAGCTGCAGGATTTCAGATCAGACGTAGTCTCTAACACAAACATGCTGTGAACAGTAGGTAACCCTCTATATGAAATAGCCATAGCCATGGTTGGCTTGAAATGGTATAGATACAAGATTGCTTAGAACTGTGCCATTTGCTCTATGCCTCGAACGAGAACGTGGATTAATACAAGACTCAATGAGGATTACCTGTTTCAGGCAAGGACTGAAAAAGGGACGGCCTGCACCCGAACAGGAAAGGAGCTTGGTTACTGAGTGCTAACATTGAAAAAGTACTAAAAGTACTCACTTTCTTAGTACTTTTTCAATGTTAGCACTCAGTAACCAAGCTCCTTTCCTGTTCGGGTGCAGGCCGTCCCTTTTTAGGAACTGCAGTCCCAAAACAGATTGAAATTGTCAAAAAGATGAAACGCTTTTTCAGAGCAGAATAGCCAGTAGACGTGATCAACTCCATGATCGTGTGTTGGGATAGGGCCAGAAAAAACAATATGCTTGCCCGTAGCCAATAGTCTGTATTTGAAGACCCGTCTCAACTCAGCCCATTGCCGCAGCTTGATGTCATTTGTACCAGCATGCACAATCATCATGTGCAACTCCAGGTTTTGGTCTAGAATGACTGTATGCTCCCGAGTGATCACGCACTCTGGCACCAGGGAAGCAGAATGTCTTTGTGCCATCAACCACCACATCCCTTACAATGGAACTCCCAATGATGGCTATCTTGGGAGGGTGAGCTGGTGGATTTCCAGGTGCGTGGTGCAGTGAAGAGCACCGTTGCCTAGAAGGAGGGGTTATGCCTCAGAGAGAGGGGTGCCTCGAAAGAGGTGTTGCAGGGGGCGACGAGGACCTCCGTTGGCTCAGTGATCCAAAGTCGCTGAAGTTCGGTGGTGAGCAGTCGGGTAAGGCAGAGGGCACTGTCTGGCTGCCAGCTGAAGGCGGACCAGACAGGTGGACATGGGTAAAGGGACTGATGTTGCCGCCCTGTTGTTTGATGTTAGTGATCACTTGCCTGGCATCAGGGTCAGAATATGTGAGCATTGGAAAACTGAGTTGAGCGGTCGGAAATCCTGCTCATCGCTCATGGAGCACTACTTGCGCACTACTTGGTGTTTCACATCCTTTCCAACCTTTCAGTTAAGATTAAAAATTAAACAAAAAATGCCTTATTAGGCTCAATCTACCGTGCCTTTGAATTCATTTTTAGAAACACCCGTTTGGCCAGAATCTGTTGCTTCAGGCTCATGCGATGGTGCCTGGAGAGAGTATATATCTCTCTGCTCTTGCAGAGCGACTGGGGATGCTAAACACCCTGTTGGCCACTCTTGCCAAGCTAGGCAGGGATGCATTTTTTAAATATAGGTAGGCCTAAAGGTTTTTATGCAAAATAACCCACTCAAAATGGAAAGCTCCTTGAAAGTTGGAGTACGCCATGCCTATTTGGCTAAAATCAATGATGGCCTATTGTATAGACAATAGAACCAACATGAAGGAAACTTTTAAGAGATCAGATTTTTAGTTTATAATACTTTGCTACAATGACACACTTAACAAACTACCCACCCCATTCCTTTCTTTTAGCATGTGCATGTAGTAAGTACCCCATCATGCTGTCGGGATATGTGTATTTTCAGATTTCACAATGGTTCTTTAGTTGTGGATATTACATCACCACACTCCCTCTCGCTCTTGGTCCTCATCTTTGTAAGTCACCTTGATTTTGCTCCACCCAGGTGGAGGCTCCCTCTGGCCCTTTCGCCTAAGCACCTCGGCCCAGTCTCTGTGGTGAAGTGGAGTTGAACAAGCCACCTGCTCCAAGATGTGGGACAGATCGACTTCGCCCAACTCTCCACCACCCTGGGCGAGACAGATTTTCTGCGCCAAGATATGTTTAGCCTGGGCTCTCGCTACGGTACATTGGTGAACTCGTCAATGAGTCTCTCCTACTTCAGCTCATCAGATAGCCTGCGAACTTCCTTCTGCAGCAGCCAGATATCGTCCATCGTACGGTCACACCAAAGTCACTTTTTACAGACATACCCGTTCCATATGTGCTCGGTCTTCCACTCTGTCCCTCTGGTTAGTTAACATTTCAGCAGTAGCAATGGACAGTCAATGGTTGGCCATTGATATCCATTGGATAGCTGTTGGTAGCCATAATGCTACAAACAAAGCAGGCTAGCCACAGCTAGCAATGCCAGCTTAAAGTTTAAAACGACCAGTAAGGCGTTGCGGTGCGTTCCTTGAAGAGCTAAAAACAGGCTACAAAAATAAATAAAAATATTACTGCATCAGTCCATACCTGTACAGGCCGTCGGTCGATAGCCATAAGTCAATTATAAAATAGCCTATAAATATAAGGGCACAAGGCGAGACCCAAATGCAGACACAGGGGGCAGATGGTAGAGCTCCGATTTTTACTATAACAAAGGGAGTAGGCAAAGGCATGTCGGGGACAGGCAAGAGTTCATTAACCGGGTCAGAGTCCAAACAGTACCAGACGATAGGCAGCCTCGAGGTCAGGCCAGACATGGGTCAGAAACCAGGTCCGAGTCCAAAAACAGTACTAGGGGATAGGCAGGTTGGTAGTCAGTACAGGCAGAGTGGTCAGGCTGTCTGTCAGGTTTGGAGTAGGGTCAGGCAAGGGTCGAAACCAGGAGGACTAGAAGCAAACAGAGACTGGGAAAAATAGGTGCAAGGAAAACCGCTGATTGACTTGGCAAACACGACAAACTGGCACAGAGAGACAGGAAACACAGGGATAAATACACTGGGGATAATAAGCAACACCTGGAGGGGGTGGAGACAATCACAAGGACAGGTGAACCAAATCAGGGTGTGACAATAAATTAAGATAAAATAGCTCACAGACGAGTGTAACTACTCGCTCTATTGCTCGCTCCAAACACAACTTACTACACGTCTTCCCAGAATGCTCTCTCTGTATGTGTGTGTGTGTGTGTGTGTGTGGGTGGGGGTGTGTGTGTTTGCAGGCTTTCCTGAATTCGAGCGTGTGCATGCAGACGTTTGTGTGTGTAAGTGTCTGCTTGCTTGAGTGTGTGTGTGTGATGTAAATCTTCTAGATAAGTAACGCACTCTTACTGTGTTAGCTCTTCTGGCGTTATCAGCAGACGTCCACTTATGATAGTCAGGACACAGAGAGAGGGGTCAGTTGTACCAGCGGCGACTAAGCAACTTTGGGTCACAGGGGGCCTTTCTTCAGTCAATAGGCCAGCCTTTGTTTGGCCACTTGTCCCACAAGGGTTTATCTCTTGACCTTCAATGTAAACGTCATGTTGTTGACAGACTTAACATCTCGCCTGGTCAGAAACGACTGATTTTACAGCCACTCTTGCCACAATGAATGCAGGTGACCATAGAATGGAGAATAGACCCCCTATAGGACAAGAGTGATTTTAAATAGAATCAATGTTTATAACTGCTAATCAGATGTGCTGTGTAAAACGAGCAAGAGTTGGGTATATGTTTAGTATATTATATCTTGGGTATATTGAAGACAATGTTTCCGATTTTTTGCGGAAGCTCCATTTTACTCCACCTCCAAACACAACAATTGTATTGTAAGAACAGGTTATCAATTGAGTTGCCTTGCGCTCCAGCTATTTTTGAACTTTTCCTGTTGAAAAACGATATCCAAAGTAAAAATACAGTAATGTACACATTATATTATTTTTAACCACCCGTGATTGGGGGTTCCATAGGGTGGCACATAATTGGCCCAGCTTTGTCCGGGTTAGGGTTTGGCAGGGGTAGGCCATCATTCTAAATAACATTTTATTCTTAACTAGTTAAATAAAGGTTGTTTTTTAAAAATGTAATAGTACATTACAAAAAAAAAATTGGGGATCAAAACTGTGTTTTTTAGACACACGTGCAAACTTCATGGAGTAGGCCATTCAAGGAGTTGGTCTGATGGTGCCCTCTGATGTCATCGACCTCCCTCATTTTCACCTTATTTAACACCTGATTTACTTCACAAAAGACACTACTTAATAGGTTGTCCACCTATAAGTATTGACATAGCACAAGTGTGGGGGGGTGGGTCTTTCCTCTTTTGTTTTCTATTGTTCCTCAAGCAAGGGTGGGAGGACGACGATTCCCATCAGACCAACACCTTGAATGCCCTACTCCTTCAAGTTTGCAGTTGTGTCTAAAAAACACAATTTTCTCAACAACACATTTTTTTTTAACCCTTTTGTGTGTACTGTATTGACACATGGGATATTGCTTTTCAACTGTAAAAGTCACCTGAGGACATCTTTAACAGAAGGCACATCTTAATAGGTGGTCCAAGTAAGTCATGACATTGCGCAAGTGGGGGGGTGGGCCTTTCCTCCTTTGTTCTCTATTGCTCTTCTATCATTCCTAAAGCAAGGGGGGAGGCCGATGGTATAATAATATAATAATCACGACTTCCCATCAGCCCTACTCCTTGAAGTTTTGCTCAATATATATATATTTTTACCCTTTATTTAGTGTGTGTACTTTACTGTATTTATACAACAGGAAAATGTCAACATTTACTGGAGGAGGACGTCTTTAAATAAAAAATATGAATAAACTTGAATAAACACCTTCTGACCTCATCAAGAGGATCTCATGTCTTGGCCTATCAGCCAACATGTTGGGTTGACAATTGCAAGGCTGGGGTTCAAGCCCCGGTCAGGACTACCCCCTGACTTCACTACAATACGTTGTCCACTCACCTCCTGATACAGTATTTACAACTGAGAACGACACAATGGATGCCGATCTTGGACTGTATTTTTGGAAGCAACTGAATGTTTATATTGTCCAGCGGATGAAGAGAACAAGCGGAGTGATCTGGTTTCCTGGATATGAGGCGCTAGGAGCAGTTGATTAGACTTTAATGATGCTGGGCAGTGTGTTGTTGGACTGAGCTCAGGTCATTATAATGAGTTCCTTATCAGATCGGGAAGGTCAATGGAACCTGCTTCAGGATTTGGTATAAACACGTGTTGCCCCCTGCCAGATAGGAAAGTAATGTGTCCCAAGAGAAAGTTTGGGTTTTTCATCCCCTTCTTTCATTTGTATCTGGAATCATTTCAGAGCCCAGCGACAAATGTTGCATTGCCTAGCTAGCTAGCTACTTGGTTTGATGCTGGGGGTGAAGCTGTTGACGGGAACAGCAGATAAATCTCTACCCCCCGTCAAAGTCTATGCCAAAGCTCGCACACTAGCCCCACCCCTTCCGAAAAGTCCACCTGTGTTTTCAGTCCTTCATGCTTAAAATCACCGCCTCGACTTCAAGCAAGACCTCTGCGAATCCAAAGTAAGTGCCAATAAAGTGCCATTTAATTAACAGGGTTGACTGTAACAGGGTTGAGGTTTTCATCTTAAATCAGCCATAAATCCCCTTGTGACAGAGGGAATGGAAGCTTGATGATAGTAACAAGGTGGGGCAATTGAATGCAAGTTCCCCCAAAATTGTTTTAATTGTTAGAACATTTCTAGCTTATCTATCTATGGGTAACAGGGTTGAAGAGTTATGCTCAACGTGCACAGTTTTCAACCACAAAACCCCAGAAAATGGCCAAAAAGAGTCAAAACCAGCTCACCTGCTTTTACACTATGATTTGACTATTATATGTTCAATATTTATTTTGAAGAAATTACTTCAAAAGGAAGAGTTTCATATTAAAATGAGAGTTCAGTTCATGTAACAGGGTTGACCTTAAAATGTATCACTAATCACATGAAATAAATAAACATCTCCAGAAATGACTTTGTCAAAGAAAGAACATAACTAGGGCTTTACAATGATTGTTAAAAATGTGGAAAATGTTGAGGTTAAATGGGTTAAAATATTCTTAGAAAAACATATATTTGGCACTTCAGCCACTCTATATTTCATTTCAGTTTATATTCCATATTTCATGTCATCCCATATAGTCTCTTGTGACAGACAGATGACCTGATACACCAGCCCACCAGGGCAAAATGGGCCAGTCCACTAAACTATTTTGGGCCGGTGTGAAATGGGACAGCAGACCAATAGCCAAATGATGATAATTCTGCACAAAAAATCATTATAACATTTCTTAAGAGTCCCACTGGCCTAAAGATGGACCAGCCCACTACACTCCAATGTATTTTGTTTCAAAATACTTTAGAGAGCTGTAATTTGTATATTCAAAATACAAAACACTTTTCTATAGCATTTTCTATGGTGGTTTACCATTTCGTGTCCCTCTTTCAGCCTGCATTGGTATCACCCTGCATTGAAAAGAGCGTCTGCTAAATGAACAAAATACAAATGTATATGGAAACATTAACAATTGCAAAGCATGCTGAGTATTATTCTAATGAGCTCTGACCCGGGAAAAAAAGTATTATAATAATACCTAGTGTGCTTTGCAGATCATTTTGGTATGTCCCTTTTCACATATACATTTGACATTTTGGTCATTTAGCAGACACTCTTATCCAAAGTAACTTACTTATCCAAAGTAACTTACTTACCGTTAGTGATTTTTATAAAAATACATTTCAAAATTCAAGTATTTTGTAGATGATTTGATATTTTGATCTTTATTGCATTTTGTCATTGTGTTTTGTAATTATAATTTGTCATTTTTGCCCATCCCTGCCTGTGTGTAGTTTTAATCAAAGCACAGATTTTAACTAGTGGTGTGTGCTGTTGAGTTATGGCCACACTTTATAAAATTGGTTGTTTGGTTGATCCAACTGCTTTGTTGCAGGTGTTGGGTCACTTAGTAGGGTGGTTTTCTTTAAAAAGAGCTGTCGACGAGCTGTTAAATCAGAAAACTGGAGGCATGGTTTAGTAGGTGCGACCTTTGTAAGAATGAGTTGTAATTTCATCTTTCATTTAGACACAACTCATGCCACATTCATGAAAGAGACGATATAAATAAAATTTGAGTACAATTTGACTCTTGCATTGACATCAATGCATGGATTACATTACAGTTGAAGTTACACAATCATCTCTTCAGCGAATAAAGACTAAGCATGATAAGGAAGGGTGATTTTAGTGTAAAAGAGCCAAACTTCTGAACACCGATGTAAAACTAATGTGGGGGGGAATTAGTTCTTAGTTCAAAGTTTCTCTCTCTCTCTCTCTCTCTCTCTCTCTCTCTCTCTCTCTCTCTCTCTCTCTCTCTCTCTCTCTCTCTCTCTCTCTCTCTCTCTCTCTCGTTAATCATTCCAGCAAAGATCTGCCAGTGACCCCATATCTGTGTCACTTTATAACCAGCCCTTATCAACCACCTGACCACCCCAGGACCAATCCCAGCCCAGCAGTTTGAATACTGTTGATTAGTGCTTCAGAGATAGGATGCCGCTCTAGTTTAACACAGGTCACTACATGGATTGGATGGGGGGTGGGGGAGGCAGGCTATTTGTGTGTGCGTATAAGGGGGATGTTTGAAAGTGGGGAGGGAGGGAGGGAGGGAGGGAGAGAGAGAGAGGGAGGGAGGGAGAGAGAGAGGGAGCGAGAGGGAGAGGGAGCGAGAGGGAGAGAGAGCGAGAAGGAGGGAGAGAGGTTCACCAGGGCGAGTTCACTTGACTTCAGAGCAAGTGGACACTAACTTTTTAAAATCTTTTTAACCCTTAAAGTCTCAGCCCTCTTCATTGCTCTGATTGTCCCAATGAATTCTCACAGAATGAAAGAGGTTACGAGTGTCGATCACTGTTGTTAGGAGTTAGATGTTTACTCTCTGGAGCTGTGGATTGGGACTCTAGCATGTCTTCTTCCAGCCCTGAGAGTGAGAGCGACCAGTGCAACTCTACAGAGGACCTGACTGGTGCAGGTGAGTAGGGACTAATGTGTTGTAACATGGCTCTGTGTGCAGTGTATGGTACAGTGTGCCATGTTTCAAGAGGCCCCTCTATACCTCATTTCTTTATTAGACTTTTTTATTAGACTTTTGATGTTTCCATGAATACAGTGTTAACTTGCTTATTTTCTCAATTAACCTTTTGATTGTCCATTTTGATTTGCGTTGTTGAATAACAGCAATGACATTTTCCCTCTTAGGCTTATATACAATGTACTGTTCTTTTTTTGCTACAAAAACACAATGCAAATGTTCACACAATGTAATGCCACGTTTTTATATGCATAAAATAGTAATTTGTGTTAAAGGTAAGGAATGTCAATTTCAGGAACTGAATTTAGCAGATGTTGCAAATGAGGTAGCTTCAACGTGTGGTCTCGATTGCAACAAGTCGGGGCATCATCATCGATAGGCTACAGCTTGCATTTGTTTCAGGAAAATATCAGTGAAGATGATGAGCTTTTCAACATTGATTAGTATTCAAAGTTTAGTAGATTTTAAAAGTAAATAATTGGTGCATTCTAATCGTAAACATAACAGGCAAACGCATTCCAGCAATCTGACTGAAACGAGTTGCCCAACACTTTACAGTCAAAGTGTTATACGAGGCTATTGTGTTTTACAACTTTGCTCTGACATTTTGATGTGCTTGTAGACGTACAAGTGTTCGGTTTAAATGTTAATTCTCTAGATGAAATAATTGCCTTATGCTCGGAAATTATCAAGACTTTAAATTATATGGTAATTTGGGGTATTATCAACCGTAAAATACTCTGAAACATTTTACTGCAGCTTACTGTAAATTAATGGTGCAATGTGGGAAAATGTTGTAGGCGGGGAAGTAATTGCTGTATTTCGAATAGTACTGTAATTCCACCCCACATAATACAGTACCATTCTGTATCTTTGCAGTGCCAAAAACCTTTTGACCACTAGCGGGTGCATGGTATTGTTGTTTCTGGCTCATTAACATACCAATTTACCAATTTAGCTCCTATATGGTTATAGTGCCCCATCAATTTGTATAGGGGACAGATTGGAGTGGCAGCAAGACCTTAAATGGTTGAGCAGTTTGCCATGTCCTTGTCGTCTATTTTACCATGTAGATGCTGCCAGCTTTGGAAGCCTTTGTTAAGGCCTCTAGAATTGCAAGTGATATAAAACATCAAATATACATTAACATACTGTAATGTGTGAACACTTTACCTAGAAGCCAACCTGCTTGCACCAATCCTTTGTAATTACAGTAAAATACTATGAAATTCATCTATTCATTCATTCGTAACATTTCTTTTTAAAAGTATAATCCAGTCAATGTTATGGTATTGTACTGTCATTACACAGTACTTGCTTTGATACCGTATTTATATTACAGTAGGTGTACTGTAATATGAAATACAGAATGTTGCTTGCCATCAAGCTTCCTGTAAGCTACTGTCAAATTCAGTAGCTGTGTGTGTGTGTATGTGTGTATGTGTTTCACAAATTACCTTTCACCCACCTGGTACACAAAACAATCACCTGAGGTCAAGACAGTTATTTACAATTTAAAATATTACATTACATTTCATAACACTTTACCCAATACATTTACTGTGTTCCCTTAGGCCACTACTCCACTATCACATATTTACAATACAACATCCATGTGTAGAGTGCGTGTCTTATCAGGTGTATATGTGTCTGTTCCTGTGTATGTGTCTCTTCACAGTCCCTGCTGTTCCATAAGGTGTATTTTAAATCTTACCATGATACCATGATAGCCCTCAAGGAACTTCACTGGACTCTACGCAAACTGGAAACCATATATATATATCCGTAGGCTGCATTTATTGTAGCTGGGGATAAATTAAAAAAAAGCTAATTTGAGAACAAGGCTGCCTAAATTATATCAGCATATTGATTGTAGCACTCGTGCTGGCAATACACTGGATCACTGCAATTCTAACTTCCGGGATGCATACAAGGCCCTCCCCCGCCCGGGAAAATCTGACCACGACTCCATTTTGCTCCTGCCGTCCTATAGGCAGAAAGTCAAACAGGATGTACCCGTGACAAGAACTATTCACCGCTGGTCTGACCAATCGGAATCAATTAAATTCAAGATTGTTTTGATCACGCGGACTGGGACATGTTCCGCGGAACCTCAGAGAATAATATCGATTTATATGCTGAATAGGTGAGTGGGTGACTATTAAAACCTACCCTAACCAGAAACCTTGGACAGATGGTGGCATTCGCACAAAACTGAGAGCGCGTACCACCGCATTTAACCATGGAAAGATGACTGGGAATATGGCTGAAAAAATACTGTGTAGTTATTCCTTTTGCAAGGCAATCAAACAAGCGAAATATCGGTATAGGGACAAAGTGGAGTCGCAATTCAACGGCTCAGACATGAGACATATGTGGCAGGGTCTACAAGCATTCACGGACTACAAAAAGAAAACCGGCCACGTCACAGACACCGCGGTCTTCCTTCCGGACAAACTAAACACCATCTTTGCCCGCTTTCAGGACAATACGGTGCCACAGACACGGCCCACTACCAAGGACTGTGGGCTCTCCTTCTCCTTCTCTGTGGCCGACGTGAGTAAGACATTTAAACTTGTTAACCCTCGCAAGGCTGCCGGCCCAGACAACATCCCTAGACGCGTCTAGCATGCGCAGACCAGCTGGCTGGTGTATTTACGAACATATTCAATCTCTCCCTATCCCAGTCTACTGTCCCCACATACTTCGAGATGGCCACTTTGTTCCATTGTTCCTGTACCCAAGAAGGCAAAGGTAACAGAACTAAATGACTATCGCCCCGTAGCACTCACTTCTGTCATCATGAAGTGCTTTGAGAGACTAGTCAAGGATCATACCACCTCCACCTTTACCTGCCACCCACTTCAATTTGCATACCGCCCCAATAGGTCCACAGACAATGCAATCGCCATCACACTGCCCTATCCCATCTGGACAAGAGGAATACCTATGTACGAATGCTGTTCATTGACTACAGTTCAGCATTCAACACCATACTACCCTCCAAGCTCATCATTAAGCTTGAGGCCCTGGGTCTCAACCCCGCCCTGTGCAATTGGGTCCTGGAGTTCCCGACGGGCCGCCCCCCAGGTGGTGAAGGTAGGAAACAACATCTCCACTTCGCTGACCTTCAACACTAGGGCCCCACAAGGGTGCGTGCTCAGCTCCCTCCTGTACTCCCTGTTCACCCATGACTGCGTGGCCATGTACACCTCCAACTCAATCATCAAGTTTGCAGACGACACAACAGTGGTACGCTTGATCACCAACAACGACGAGACCGCCTATAGGGAGGAGGTGACTGCACACAGAGTGTGGTGTCAGGAAAACAACCTCTCACTCAATGTCAACAAAACAAAACATTCCACCTTCTCCACGGCTGTCCCGTCAATGTGGATAGGGGGGTTCTCCATCTGCTGTTTCCTGAAGTCCAGAATCATCTCCTTTTAAGTTCTGCAGCGTACATATCACAGACAAACTGAAATGGTCCACCCACACAGACAGTGTGGTGAAGAAGCCGCAACAGCGTCTCTTCAACCTAAGGAGGCTGAAGAAATTTGGCTTGTCACCTTAAACACTCACAAACTTTTACAGATGCACAATTGAGAGCATCCTGTCAGGCTGTATCACCGCCTGGTAAGGAAACTGCACCGCCCACAACCGCAAGACTCTCCAGAGGGTGGAGCGGTCTGCACAATGCATCACCGGGAGCAAACTACCTGCACTCCAGGACACCTGCAGCACCCGTTGTCCCAGGAAGGCCAAGAAGATCATCAAGGGCAACAACCACCTAAGCCACTGCTGTTCACCCCGCTACCATCCAGAAGGTGAGGTCAGTACAGGTGCATAAAAGCTGGGAACGAGATACTGAAAAAGAGCTTCTATCTCAAAAGCCATCAGACTGTTAAACAGCTGTCCCTAGCACAGAGAGGCTGCTGCCTACATACAAACTTGAAATCATTGGGCACTTTAATAAATAGATCACTAGTCACTTTAATTATGCCACTTTAATAATGTTTACATATCTTGCATTACTCATCCCATATGTATATACTGTATTTTTATAACATCTATTGCATCTTGCCTATGCCACTCAGTCGTCCCTCGTCCATATATTTACATGTATTCTACCGTTCAAAAGTTTGTGGTCACAGAAATGTCCTTGTTTTTGAAAGAAAAGCACTTTTTTTGTTCATTAAAATAACATCAAATTGATCAGAAATACAGTGCAGACATTGTTAAGTTGTAAATGACTATTGTAGCTGAATGCCTCACAAGTCCTCAACTGGCAGCTTCATTAAATAGTAGTCTCAACGTCAACAGTGGAGAGGCAACTGCTGGCCTTTTAGACACTCTAATGTCCTCTTGCTCAATTGTTCCCTCGGGGCCACCCACTCCTCTTTCTATTCTGGTTAGATCCAGTTTGCGCTGTTCTGTGAAGGGAGTAGTACACAGCTTTGTACGAGATCTTCAATTTCTTGGCAATTTCTCGCATGGAATAGCCTTCATTTCTCAGAACAAGTATAGACTGACGAGTTTAAGAAGAGTTTCTTTGTTTCTAGCCATTTTGAGCCTGTAATCGAACCCACAAATTCTGATGCTCCAGATACTCAACTCGTCTAAAGAAGGCCAGTTGTATTGCTTCTTTAATCAGGACAATAGTTTTCAGCTGTGCTAACATAATTGCAAAAGGGTTTTCTAATGACCAATTATCCTTTTCAAATTATAAACTTGGATTAGCTAACACAGTGTGCCAATGGAACACAGGAGTGATGGTTGCTGATAATGGGTCTCTCTATGTCTATGTAGATATTCCATTAAAAATCTGCTGTTTCCACCTACAATAGTCATTTACAACATTAACAATGTCTACACTGTATTTCTGATCAATTGTATGTTATTTTAATAGACAAAAAATGCACTTTTCTTTCAAAACAAGGACATTTCTATGTGACCCCAAACTTTTGAACAGTAGTGTGTATGTTCTTATTCCATCTCTTTACTTAGATTTGTTTGTATTAGGTAGTTGTTGTGGAATTGTTAGATTACTTGTTAGATATTACTGCACTGTCGGAACTAGAAGCACAAGCATTTCGCTACACTCGCAATAACATCTGCTAACCATGTGTATGGGACCAATAAAATGTATTTTATTTTATTTGAAATAGAGTTCCATGTACCCATGGCTCTATGTAGTACTGTGCATCTTCCATAGTCTGTTCTGGACTTTAGGATTGTGAAGAGACCTCTGGTGGCATCTCTTGTGGGAGATGCATGGGTGTCCGAGCCTTGTGCTAGTAGTTTAAACAGACACCTCGGTGCATTCAGCATGTCAACACTTCTTACAAAAACAAGCAATGATGAAGTCAATCTCTCCTCCACTTTGAGCCATGAGAGATTAACATGCATATTATTAACGTTAGCTCTCCATGTATATTTAAGGGCCAGCCATGCTGTTCTGTTCTGAGCCAACTGTAATTTTCCAATGTCCCTCTTTGTGGCACCTGACCACACGACTGAACAGTAGTCCAGGTGCAACAGAACTAGAGCCTGTAGGAACTGCCTTGTTGATAGTGAGTGTTGTTAAAAAGGCAGTGCAGCATTTTATTATGTTCAGACTTCTCCCCATCTTAGCTACTGTAGCATCAACCTGTTTTGACCATGACAGTTTAAAATCCAGGGTTACTCCAAGCAGTGTGTGTGTGTGTGTGTGTGTGTGTGTGTGTGTGTGTGTGTGTGTGCGTGTGCGTGTGCGTGCGTGCACAGCGTGCCTTAGGACCTCTCAGATACAGTGTGTCTCGAGTTGACCTTTGATATGTAATATTTGGTTCTAGGACCGGCTGTGCATAATTTTTCAATAAGACTGAATTATGTTGGTTTCCGCAGAGCCAAACCTTAAAATAAAAATGTGTGTGTGTGTGTGTGTTTGTGTGTGTGTGCATACATGCGTGTGAAAATACCCTCATGTCTTATTTGCCTATTTTAACACACACAAATCCTGATTTTCCTTTTGTGGTTTTAATTCAATGGTCCATGGTCGCTAATGTTGCCTCTCCTCGTTATGCCTACACTTTAAACCGCAAGTCATCCTAAGTTAAGTTGAACTCAGCAGTAGCCGTGTGTGGGTAAAATCACTGGGGAAGCCAAGCCAGGGAAAAAAAGCCATATTACAACCTATGTGTTGTGATAATTGTGTTGTTTGCTCTATAACCGGTTAGTTCATACGCCTTGGCACCGTGATATATAGGCCTAGAGCCGAGGCAATAGGAAGACACAGTGGCAAAGTAAATTCAAACAAACCTTTGTTTCATCCGGAGAGCATCATCTGTCCTGTGAAGTCCACAAAACATATTGCATGTAACAAACAGTTACATAACATAAAGCTCTGACAAAGGCCATGAGGCTGATACGTAAAGCTTATGAAAGAGCAGTGATACTATCAAGAGCAGTGTGCGGGTTCCTTCTTTTTTCTCAACATAATCTAATCACCTATGCTTAGTCTAATACATTGACAACTAAAATATACCAAAAAACGATATAATCCAATCAATATAAGCTAAATATGATGTGGCTTTCCATTGTACTTATTTCCGTGTGTGTGCATGCATGCGCGCAAGTAGAAAAAACATAGTTGACTCACCCTACTTGTAGAAAAATGCCAAATGCCATCCTCCTCTTTCATGTTGCATAAACAGGTCTATGACTCTGTCAGATACGCTTTTAGTTTTTGTTGTTCTACCTGACTAAAATCCTTCATCACTAGCCTAACTTCCTTTCGTGGGCAATGATGAACCAGGCCAGCTAGTTAACATTAGCCTAACGTTACTACATCTAGCTACATGTTGAACTTCCATACTCTCAAGCCAGGTGCACAATGTATGAATTTATGGTTGGATCAGAATAGCCGTTATAATCATTGGCCAGTACGGAGAAGTCCACAAGTCCAAATCCCTATTTCCATCCATGGCTAATTTAGGAAAGGGATGATTTTAGCTAGCTATCTAGCCACCGGAGGACAATGACACAACGAGATGCAACAATTCAAGTTTTCTGTCAATGACATTTGGCTTCTAATGAAATGTGATTGGTGTGAAGCCAAATTCAAACGGGCTTCCCTTGACACTTTTTTTGGTGCAGCAGGACCATTCACAGCTGAGATCACTCAGTTTAGCTCCCTTGATAATTTTTGTATCAAGGGAGGCCAAGTGCTCACTGGCTTCCCTCACATTCAATGATATGGGTGGCAACAATGTCATTCTCTTTTTAGCCAGACATTATAGATGGGCTACACATACAGAGACAAATGGGCGCTGAAAAATATAAATTAAAAGATAAATAATTTTGTATGTTTATTTATTTATTTAAAAATGTGTGTGGGGGGGTCTGGCTTCCCTTGGCATTCATGAATACATGCCACTGGAACTAATTCAATGAAAAGTAAGTATTACAGTAACTAAATGAGAATTCACATCAACTTACTCTTGCAAGTTGTAACAGTAGAATGCATAAGGTGCAATTTTTAAATTGGGTAGTGCATAATCAATTTTCCTCATCATGCCAGTCATTGCATATTTTAGAGAGCTATTTATATACTGAATAAAAATATAAAAGCAACATGCAACAATTTCAAGATTTTACTGAGTTACAGTTCATATAAGGAAATCAGTCAATTGAAATAAATAAATGATGCCCTAATCTATGGATTTCACATGACTGGGCAGGGTGCAGCCATGGGTGGACCTGGGAGAACATAGGCCCACCCACTGAGGAGCCAGGCCCAGTCAATCAGAATTAGTTTTCACCCACAAAAGGGCTTAATTACAGACAGAAATACTCATCATCTGTCCGGGTGGCTAGTCTCAAGACATCCCACAGGTGAAGAAGCCGGATGTGGAGGTCCTGGCCTGGCATGGTTATGCGTGGTCTGTGGTATTTAGTCCGGTTGGATGTACTGCCATATTCTCTCAAATTAAATTGGAGGCGGCTTATGGTAGATAAATTAACATTCAATTATCTGGCAACAGTTTTGGTGGACATTTCTGCAGTCAGCATGCCAATTGCACACTCCCGCAAAACTTGAGACAACTGTGGCATTGTGTTGTGTAACAAAACTGCACATTTTAGAGTGGCCTTTATTGTCCCCAGCACAATTGGGGTTTAGAGTGTAGGCCTACATGAATTGATATTTCCAGTCCTGTATTGATTTCTGTAAATATTAAGGAGAGAAATTAGATAATTTATACAAGTAATTGAGAACGTTTGGTAGCCTATTTAAAAAACGCAAATACATTTCGCCTTTAGCAATATAGCATATTATAACTTTGCTACTTTTTAAAATGCAAATATTTTGCCAAAGACATGGCAATATGTTTGGGGATATTAGCCTAAAACAAGGAACATTTGGGTCAAATGTATGGTTTTGTCACAATTGCATCGGATGGATATAGACAATATTTTAGAATTCATACATACAAGCGTAAAACGAACATGGCATTAGGTTTCAGTAAAATGGCACGTTTGCACGCAAAGTTTCCCCGTAATTTATCGGCTACCTGTTCCTTATGAAAACCCTAATTAGAACGAATAGGTTATAACTCGTTACTATTATCATACCGTACCTCATTGTGTAGGCTATTTGTCTTCCGCTCCTCTGTGTCTAAGCTCGTTTCATTTTAACATTCACCTTCGTTTATTTCCGTGTTATCCCACTGCTTTTATTAAGTCCATCATAAACTGTATAAACAGCTGTGATTTAGACAGTGTGTGGAAAACCGGTTAGAAGTGATGTTGCCTATCTCCGCACGCGATTGGAGCTAACGGTGTGATGTCAGAGTCCATGAGCCCCTGATTGGCGCGAGGCAGCGGTGTCAGTGTGGAGTAAACAAAGCAGCAAGGATAGGACTGAACTTCACATCCCACTACATCACAGATAGACCGAGTCCAACCTTACGCGAAGGAGGGGCCGGCGTGACAGTCTTTGCCATCCAGCCCGAAAGTTCCTTACAGTTCGCTAACTACACTTTCAAGACCCTGGTCAAAAAAGACGTGGAAAGGCCAGCGTATAGATAGATGTATCGTTGCCCGGGTAGATTTGTTATTTTCATCACAGACAGAGCTAGAAAGAGAGAGAGAACTGGAAATCAGTGCGCTCTACTCCTCAACTTCGCGGCGAAACCATGCTCATATTCTAGGTTCAGCGGCATTGATCCGTATTGCAATTTACGCAAGAGCGCTATTCAGAATTAATTTACATTGGGCTCGCCGTTGCAGGCTACCCACTGGGTATGTAGCCTAGACATATAATGTCAGTTTAACCCGAGCCGGCTGCAGTTGAGACACACAGTGAGCGCGCGGGATTTGGGAAGTCACTTTTCTCTGGTGTGTGTGTGAGAGAACCTGTGGTGACCCTCTCCCGTCCAGGTGGTCCACCGGACGGAGCTGAGTCTCCCGCTCAGCCCAGCGGAGCTGTCATGCTGCCCAAAGCCGACACGGAATCTTTGGGACTCGTTCGATCGCATGGAGAACAGGGGCACATGCAAAGGAATATGCAAGGTAAGAGATTGAGATCGATGTACGCAATATTGTAGACCGCATGTCCCTTGTGCCTTATCACAATCGCAAGTCGTGTCATTTGTGCACAATACCAGGCGAAAGAGCTGGCAGTGTTAGACAGAATAAGACAACAAACTCGTCTTGCCTTGCCTCTCATAGTTCACGTGTATGCAGGGACCGTCAAGATGTTGCACTTGCGAATTCACCCTACCCAAATTCGATCCGAAGTATCAGCGTTGCTGTCACCGACTTTCTTCAAATAGTGCATGCCAAATTATTGTTTTGTGCACTCTATGAATTCATTAAAATCCCAATACTCACTGTCAGATATCATTCGGTTTAATTCATTGTTTTTTATTCTGACATATTAAGAAATTAAACGCCACAGTTTATATATCATATAGCCAACGTTATCTGATGATATTTTACTAGGCTAATGAGTAAACCACCCGAAAGCTCACCGTTATCTACAATTTGCGTAATATGCATGATCTGATTCGCCAGCAGTTGTTGAATCCTGAAAAATTGGAATTCCCCAAATGTCACTAACTCTGGGCTATTATCTTTTAAACCTCGATTTCAGTACCATGCAAAATTATGTCAGTGATATTAAAATAACTGTTTTATTCTGGATAAAATATTTTAGTTAACGTCACGTTTCTGTCAAAAGGCAAAAGTTGATATAAAAAAGGGTGATACATGTAGAATCTTTACTCCAGAATGCAAATGCGAGCGTGCAAATCATATAGTCTAGTCTTTGTGTCAGAGTAGCAATAGTCCTAAAACAAAACAAAACTTCTGACAAAAGTAGGCCTATGTAATGATTGAAAAATACCCAGTTGAGTAAGATACATTTTACTTGGATATATTTTTGTTTAGTTTACAAACTATCACCTATAACCCGTTGTGGCAATTTAGTTTTGGTGTTATTTCTCACAATTCTAGACTAGTGCTTGCTTGAATTTCCCAAAGTTGAATAAGATATGGAAATAAAATAACTAAAATTCTCATCGAAAAAAGACTTATCGGCAGGCCTATCGAATTAATATCTGTAAATCCTTTTCATTTTGCCAATTGCACATTTACATTTGATTTAAAATCAAGTCTCATGTGGCTTTGATTTTTTTTAACACCTGATAAACGAACACCAACCTCAGGGAATAAAGGGCTAGAATTTCTTTGGGACATTCTGTTTCATTTTGCACGGGTAGTTTCTCTTTGTGAGTGCACAAGCAAATGCCTCTCTCCAATTAATTTAAACAAATATTTTAAAAATCTACATTTTAACTGGATATAGTTTTGAGGCTGCACGTGCTTAAGAGACCATAAGTAAGATTCGATAGCTTAGGTAATATCCGTAGGTTACAGAAAAGCTGTCTGAACTTGGCAAAAATCCAAACGGCTCAGAGTTCGCATCCAACTTGGGCTATCTATGGGTTCTGCTCTCCTGTCATCAAAATACGAGGCCTGACACTTTCCTATCGAAGGGATTTTTCGTGCATAGTAATATAGTAGGTAATAGGCTACCTTACCAGTTAACTCTATTAAAAGTTTGTTTGATAGTGCACTGCAGAACTTTCAAAACACAAGAGGACTTGTTGCCGCTTTCAACTTAATATTCAAACGCTGCGAGATCAAAGGGTCAATGGAGAAAGAAATCAGCAGGCACAGGCAGAAAGATGCAATTGCAATTGAAAGTTAGCCTACATTATTTTATATAGAGTCTAATGTCGGGAAATAATTTGCCAGTTTTCCAGTCCGCTCTGGACTTCATTGGGATTTTTCTGTTTGATGTTTGCCAATTTTATAAGAACAATAAAACATTTTGTAACCATTGTAAATGTCAGTTCAGCAGTTTGCTTAGTACTGTCATATATCCTCTCATCAATGCAACTATTGCCTTTCGGCATTCATGCCTGTAAAATGTGGGCTAAAGCAGTGGTTTATGGAAAGTCAATACAAATGCGGGCCTACACATACAGGCTACAGCAGATAGGAGCAATAGCGATTTAATGAGCGCGTTTGTAAGTTCAATTTCAGAATCAGTTTTGTATTTTTATTTCGCCTGTTAGAGCGAAAGGTTACACTGTATGTCTTCATTTGTCTGTGGGCGGTAACATTTTCTCCTCGAATCCCTTACTCTATTTTACCATTTCCCGGATGAATTCACAATTTAAAAACATGAATATTTATGAAGCTCAGTTTCATATGTTTGCCCTGTCTGCGACTGGCGAGCAAGAGTGAGTGCTGCAAAGAGGGATACAGAGGTATATTTTCTTTCAGCTCCATCAAATAACATTATTCCTTCAAAAATGATAGTTTTGTGAAATGCCCTTTTTTGTTTAAAAGCTTTAAAATACAAATAAAAATTATATTGAACATTTTATGGATGTCCAACAAATATCACATAACCTAAGCTCATTGTGAAGTTATTCAGATGTATACGTTAAAGATGACTGCATTAGGCAGAGATGGTCTTTCAAACGAAACAATCTTCTTTGTGTGCTCATGTGTGTATTTTATCTATTGCAGCCCCCCACTATAAAATGATGGACTACTCGTATGACGAAGACTTGGATGAGATGTGTCCGGTTTGTGGTGACAAGGTTTCTGGATACCACTATGGGCTGCTCACCTGCGAAAGCTGCAAGGTTTGTTCTTGTTTTTTTCTCTACCCCTTTTCTACCCTTTCGTCAGATTGCCATCTGTGCTTCTCTTGAACATAGCCTATAAGCAGCTAACTCCTACATTTGTTTGTCCAATGAAGTTTCAAGTAGCCTATTTTAGTCGTATTTTCTAAAATGTTAATCTCTAATGTCAATTTGTGTATAGCTAGCCGTTCTGTGTATGCGGTACATATTTCTGCCTATGCTGGCATCATTTAAAACAGGTGTTATACATTTAATCCGTTTTCTGACCATGAGATGTTACATGTTTTCTTTGAGGATACCTTCAATAGCAACATTGCTTAAAATGAGATCTCAAATGAGTGTTTTCAGCGAAATCATCTTGTTTTTGTGATAAACTGTGGCAAATGTCTACCGGCACAGTTCTAAATGGGATCTGTCTGTGTTTTAGGAACATATTTGGGGTGTCATTTTTTTGTACTGTGTAGTTATTTCAACGGAAGCTGTGTGTTTTGGACTGGAAAAAGATTGGGTTTGGAGCGTTTTTATCGTTTCTCGCCAGTCTACCACACTGCCGTGGGTCTGAGAAGGGTGATATCAGGACTCATATCTAAACGGCACACAAAGTAATACAGTGTTAGTCTACTTTAAACCTATACAGACACACATGCGCACATACACACATACATAGGCACATGCAAGCGGACACAAACATGCACACACTCAGGCAAGCAGGATGCATGCACGCTCACACAATCACTGACTTGAAAATGTGTGAAATACTGTACATTTTAACTGGTCTGCGTTAGGCTCTTCCCATATTCTCATAACCGCTGTTAGACACAGAAGCTTTGGGAAACGTCTAGATTTGGATAAAGACACAGATACAGTGTACAGACACACAAATTCAACATAGGCCACATACTGTACACAAAACACAAATGAGATGTTGGGACAACCTGGACGTTGAAATCTTGCGGCTTTACGCAAATTCAGTTGTTGGTATCCACGCTCTATTTTGTGGTTTAAGTTGTTTATAGAACGCGCGCGGGGGGGGGTAATTACGTTGATGCATGTTTGTCTGGCCGAAGTCAGTAGACTGTCTGTCCACTGTGTCTAGTTTCGAGTCTAGTGCGGTTTTATTTTCATGTCACGAGCCTGCATCGCGATTGTACATTAAATCTATGTTTGGAATTTGGTGAAATATTGATCATTTTACTTTTAAATGGGCAGGTTTAGGGGATTCTCCTGCTGGTATGGATCGGGAATACGTTAATACCTTTTCCCCATTAGATTTTTCCTGCTGCTTCTGAAAATGAATTCAATGGTGCAGGTAGAACGGTGTAATCCCGGAACTGTAAATTATGGATATAATTTATTGGATTTTTTACTCTAACACTCATATTTTTAAATAATTAAATTGAGAGATAGATAGAGGAGATTTTACAAGTCAATTCTGAAGTCTTCATAGGGCCGTGTAAGTGTGAATACCAATGTATATATGGCTGGAATTGCAACAGGTTGCTTCATGAAAATACTGAACACCTATTTGATGATGTTACTCATAATATTGTATTAACACTCTGTTAAAACTCACAATGAGAACAGAAGTATATTCTATACTTTTCATCAAACACTAATTCAACTATAAGTAACATAGGAATCGTATTCATGCATCCGTCTCATCACTTACCCAAAGTACATATTTATGTATGAGGAAAATTATGACTTTCATGTGAGTAAAAATTCAGCATTAGCACTGAAAAGTACTAGGGTGATGTTAGTATGTTAATTGCATAAGAATAAGAATTAGTATGTGTTATACCAAGTAGGCTATATCAGATTTGGGGTTTGCTGCTTTGTTAGTGTTTTAAGCTTTCTTCAGTGTAAACATTTGATATCAGCATGTTCATTATTCAGTTCAGTTTAATTCAGTACCAGACATTGAACACTGAAGCCCAATTCTCATATCATTGTCATGAACAGGAGCTGGTATCAATACATCTTTTATTTGTGTGTGTTTGTGTGTCTGTTTGGGATCATTTATTTGTATTTATGGCTGCAATTATGTGTATACATAGTCCGTTTATCAAGTATATTTGTTTTGTGTGAATATAGTTTGGTAGTTTGTTTTTTCTGTGCCTCCATTCTGTGATTCTGTGATTCCTAGTGTTCACATCACTGTGTTTATGCCTGTGATTGCTTCCCATTATATGCCTGTATGTGTGTGTGTGTGTGTGTGTGTGTGTGTGTGTGCGGCACGCTCTAGTATGTGTGTGTGTGAATATGGCAATTACAAACATTGGGGTCATAAGTGTTGACATCTTAGTTCTTGCCTTTCCACAGGGCTTCTTCAAGCGCACTGTTCAGAACAACAAGCGGTACACATGTATAGAGAACCAGAGCTGCGCCATCGACAAGACACAAAGAAAACGCTGCCCTTACTGCCGCTTCCAGAAGTGCCTTACCGTCGGCATGAAGCTGGAAGGTAAGGACAGCTCTTGTTAATGAGATTATGAAACAGTAAGACAAGGTCATAGTATAGTTAGGATCAGGGTTTGATGGTGAATGACAGACTTGTGTTCAAGTAGTATTTGTTTCTCTTTCAAAAAGTTTGAGGACTTTGATCGAATCGTGCAGAGTGCCAAATGTTTGGGTTTTGCACTTTTGGGACTACTCCATCGGTTCCATTGCGCCAGGCGAGTTCAGTCGCACCCAGCTAAAGTATTTGAAAGAAAACAAATACAATTTGAGCTCGGAGTCTGGTGCACAGACCACGCTTCTTGGAGTGGGAATTTAGCACGGGCAATCAGTAAAGATGTGGAAATTCTCCAGTCCACTATCTTTGATCTCCCTAGAGTTAATTTGAACGCTACGGCCATATTCAAACAAAACTGTTACGTGGAAGTTTTGGGGCAAAGGAAAAACAAACACGTTTGAATTGGTATCACCTAAGGTTTTCAAAGGTTTCTACTGTTGTTGTATAGACATAGGTTGATGTAGAAGTTGCCCTAAACCACAGATCAAGGATGATATACTCCTACCCCAATCCTCATTTTTACCAGGTTAGGATTAGGGGGATGAACAAATATCTGACCCTGTATCAATGATGAGGGCCAAATTCAACCTACTCTGTAGAAATAATCCAAACATGTCCTGCAGGTACACAGAGGGGCGAGAAGTGAAAGGCAACATTGGCTTGATTTACCCCTGACACTCATATCTACTGGGCCCTCAGTCTTTAGCCAAAACCTTTCCTCGTTGAACCACAATCTTCATAAAACCATCCCATATTCATGTGTACTTTTAAGCGTTTTTTAAGATAACAGTTCTTTTTTTGGAGTCTTTTCCTCTTAGCCCGCAGGAGTGTGGTTTTAATTACTATTAATTGTGAATGGCCGCGGGGCAGAATTTCCACGCCTGTCATTTTACAGCTTACTACGACGTGATTTGTTTTCATATGCCAGCAGCTGGGCGGAGGGGCCCTGCAGCGCTCTGTCTACTTCAGCCCAGGGGCAGAGCCAGGCAGGCGGGTGGACAGGCAGGGAGGCAGTGTGGAGAGTTGCCACAACCTGTAAAGAGCACCGAGCTAGAATCCTGATCTTCCAGACACAGCTTTCCAGTAAACACATAAATATATTATAAAAATATTCAGACGCACCAAAAAAAGGTGTTTACAGCTAGACCCTTCATAGTCCTTCATTTTGGGCTGATTTTTGAAAAGAAAAAATGGTCGAATTGCAGTTAAATCTATTTTTAAAGGTAGGATAATTTTGGGGTTTGTTTTGCTTGTCGGAAGTTGTTCCTGTCTACCGATAAGTCAATAGACCTAGTCAATATCCAGTACAGTGTTGGGCTGGGGCTGTAAATAATGGTGAAAATACAGGCAGTCATATCTGAGTGACACAGACAGTATCCTGAGTCTGACATGTCTGCCATAGAGAGATTCAGTCCCTGTTATCTGGACTGATAAAAGCATGGCGACGCCTATCTATCCTGGAGGAAAAGGAGTCATTATGCCGCCGTGAGATATCCTTTTGTTGTGTATTTATGCCCATGATAAATAGTTTACCTTTGGCCTAATGTGCAGTCGGGGCTCATGATCTGATTTCAGATTCACTTTTCCTGTTGTTGTGTCTTTCCTGTTGAGTGTGAATGAGCAATGTACAGATTCCACTCTTCTTTTCCCTTGAAAAGGTGCATTGGCACTGGTATTTTAACATTGATGAGTGTTAATATGAGTTAACATTTCTGAGTGTTAAAACATGTTTTAAAACATATTAGTGTTAAAATGTACCATACTTACTAATATCCGTAATTCATCTAATTTGGATAATTTACTTTGTTAAGTATGGTGGGAATTCTTTATTCCTGTTTTATTGCCCAAAGCTAAATGGTCAGTAAATAGCTACTGTCATCCAAGAGCCTAGCAAGATGCCTGTCCCAGGTATCAAGAGTAGGATTCAACCACCCGCACAATGCATGCACTACTAGCACACTGCTGAAAAATCTCATGTTTCTAGGCCAAAAAAAACATATATTTATTTAAGCATATACTTTATAGTAAGTACTATTCAGTCATTTAAACAAAACATATTATCCCATTTAGATTCTCACTGTAACATGCAATATCGTTGTTAAGGAAAAACATCACTTTTTTCCCCCGCAGTTCAGGTTTGATTGAACCCCTGCCCGAATCCTAATATTTCCACACAGATAAACGGAATTGTCTCCTGTGTGTTTGTGTTTTCCCTCCGTCCTCCTTTTTTTCTCCTCCCTTTCTCCCTGCCCTGTCTTGTTTCCCTTTCTACCTGCCGAAGAAACGGAAGCCAGACTCCTGTCCCATTACTTATGCATAGGTATCATAGGTATTCATGTGTGTGCGTGGGGTAGCGCACATCCAGAGTGGGAACCGGGCAGACATGACAAACAGGGTGTCAGAACCTGGCCAGGGGAGCCATTAATATGCTGCTGCCCGACAGGGATCCTCACCTACGCTCACTTAATATTCCTGTATATTAAACACTCATAAATCAGACCATAAGCAGAGCCCTTTGTGCCGTGGCGGGCCGGGCCCGGGATGGAGTGTAGAGTGTGTGTCTGTGTGTTTGTACCTAAGCCCCAGCCTTATACTACAGTCCTACACTCTAAACTTATACCACAGCCCCATCCTTGTACCTCAGCTCCTGCCTTATACAGTACAGTATTCTCCCCAGTATCAAACCCCAATCCCAACCTCAGCTAGCCCTAACCCCCAATCCCCCAGCTAAAGCCCCATCCTCTCCCAAACTCCATCCCAGATTAATCTGTACAACATGCATGTAAATAACCTTGTTTAATTAGACACAAGGAGGGTGAAAGAGAAAAAAAAACTGCTATCAAAAATGCTCCAGTATTCATGATGTGAGTCCCAGGTTCAGACCTAATTGTGTTTTCCCCAAACGGGCCGACTATTAATTTTCAGCTCATTAATTACCCTGTTGCTCTGAGTCATTAATAGTTAAAGGCAGTACAATAATGTATAATGGATCCATGGGATCCACGTTCCAAATGTTTTCCTTTATAGTGCACTACTTTTGACCAGGGCCCATATATACAGTACATATTTGTTTGGTGTGTGTCACTTAACCAGTGGCAGGCTCTTCTTCTTAGGTGCCAGTGTCTACGGACCCTATGTGCTTGACCTTACCTCTCTCTCTTATCAGTGCTGCATCAGTGTGTGATACCCTCTGTACTGTGTGTCTGCGGCCCCTGTGCTCTCCCCTCTAAGCCCCTCTTGTCCCCTTTCTCAGATCACTGCCACTGTGACAGACACTGCTGTGACAGAGACCATTAAAACTACTCCCAAGGCAGCTGTTGGTCCAGCCCCCTTCTAATCACTTTATGTATTTCAATACCTACTCCCTACTAGAGATATTAGATATTAGTGGCCCGAGTGCCCAACGGTGTGTCCACCCTGACCCAGTATTGTAGGGATGGAACGGGGGTGGGCGGATGGGGGGTGAATGGTGTGGTCCCGCCTGGTTCACTCTCCCACCGAGTTCAGCGTAGCCAGTCTGCTGCCTGCTCCACTCCACCACAGCTTGGGCATAAGAGATAAATAATTAACCATAAATAATTAACAGGGGGGCACCCGAGAGAGAGAGGCATAGAGACAGTCTCCCCCCTTGGCATGCATGGTGCAGATCATACATGGTCCGCCGTGCACCATGGAGACAGTCTCATTCATTAGCCTGAATGAAGCTGTGATCCTCGGAATCTTGGGATCATTCGGGATTCTGCTGGGGTTTTCATATGATGTTTTGGGATCATTAGGAAATGTACAATTTTTGTCATGTTTGTACTCTGGTTTGATTTTCAGTGTTAACACTTTTCAGTGTTTTGAATTAGGGTAGTTCTTAGGGTTAACACGTTTCAGTGTTTTGAGTTAGGGTAGTTCTTAGTGTTAACACTTTCCAGTGTTTTCAATGAGGGTAAATCATTTTCAGTGCAAACACTTCTCAGTGTTTTGAACGAGATTAAATCATTTTCAGTGTTTTGAATAAGTGTAGGCATAAATAATGTTGATGTTGTCACTTCTCATTTGGACTGATGCTTGGAGAAATTACTAACAGCCTTGTTGTCTGGTATGTATCAGGATTACATAGGTTCATAAAAGTTATTGTTTCAGTAACTAGTGTTTACAACCTGTCAAGCTGAGTGACAAAGCGTGCCATGCTTGTGAAAGGTAACACGTTATGACAAGGCTGTATTTCCCTGCTCTGAGACATCCGAGTTCTCCAGTGCAAAGGTCAACACAAAGTTTAGTAGTTGTTAATCGTTTTTTTCCCCCTTCTATGCATGACCTATAAGATGAAACGGGAGCTCTGTGTTAAATGGCCATTGTAGACATCTCTATGATCCATCAATGCTAATATTTTGGTGTGGGTTCTTGTTATGAACACATGGGGGTCATGAATGACATTTGCTCAGAGGTCACAAACTCCTGGCTCATGAGCTGCCTATTTGTGGCCCGCGGATTGGAGGTTTCAGAACACTGGCTTAAGTAGACTCCAATGACTTTTTATTTGATCAGTTTATCAATATTGCTAATATCTTTTTCTCTCCTTCCCCCTTCAACACCCGCCAAGAGAATGTGTTCCTCGTCACCTTACCTGCTAAAATAAATGGAAACACATATGGATGTTATCATGTCACTAACGTCCTCTTCTCCTGTCCTTCCTCTCCTGTCTTGTCTGTCTCCGACAGCTGTTAGGGCGGACCGCATGCGTGGCGGCCGCAACAAGTTTGGCCCCATGTACAAGCGCGACCGGGCGCTCAAGCAGCAGAAAAAGGCACTGATCCGTGCCAACGGCCTGAAGATCGAGGCCATGACCCAGGTGATGCAGGCGGTGCCCACCGACCTCACCATCTCCTCGGCTATCCAGAACATCCACCAGGCAGCTTCCAAGGGCCTGCCGCTCAGCCACCACGGTCACCCGCACCACGCCGCCCTGCCCCACGCAGACTACGACCGCAGCCCCTTCGTCACGTCACCCATAAGCATGGCCATGCCCCCCCATGCCGGTTCCCTCCAGGGCTACCAGGCAGCCTACGGCCACTTCCAGAGCACCCGCACCATCAAGTCCGAGTACCCGGACCCGTACACCAGCTCGCCCGAGTCCATCATGGGATACAACCCGTATATGGACGCGTACCAGACGGGTTCGCCGCCCAGCTTCCCTCACCTCATAGTGGAGCTGCTGAAGTGCGAGCCTGACGAGCCCCAGGTGCAGGCCAAGATCCTGACCTATCTGCAGCAGGAGCAGGCCAGCCGGGGGAAACACGAGAAACTCAACACGTTCGGCCTAATGTGCAAGATGGCCGACCAGACACTGTTCTCCATCGTGGAGTGGGCCCGGAGCAGCATCTTCTTCCGCGAGCTCAAGGTACGTGGGAACACTACACACAGACACCAGTACATTGGTTTTCTATATTTTCACAATGTTTCACATACATCATTTTTAGTGGTTGCTAAACTACTGATGATATGAATTAAATTAGATATGTTGGTTAGCTAACTACAATATACAACAAGTCATGCATATTACACATATCAAACTCGGTCATATACATGTATTATATCTTGATATATTTTCTGATCAATAGACAATAGGATCGTTATACCTACCCTATTTGTGTGGCCTTGCATAATGCATCCTGCGTTTTGTCCAAACGTTCAATGTTTCAAGCCAATGTTGTTATCCAAAATTGACAGTTTACCACACACACACACACACACACACACCCCTGTGATCTCACTCCTCGTCAAACACACCCTAATATTTTATCTTCACCCGCCTTTAATCTTTCCCTTTTATGTGTCTGCTCGACACTAATGCAATGTGTACGAAGCTGAGAGGGAAGGCTGCGGTGTAGCTTTAGCCGTCTATCTCTCATCCTGATCAAAATTCAGTAGCCTGCCCTATTTACACACTGTGACACATTTCGGGTATGGGTTAGGAAAACTTTGACTGGCCGCCTTCAGGCTCTTTTAATTCAAAGCAGCGAGATCCCCTGCTCTTGGTTTGGATTTGAATTTTGGATTTGATGTGCCCTTTTTCCCTGTATCATTTTTTGAGATCCAAGTAGGCAGGGACTGTATGAAAATATTGAAATATAAAAATAAAATATGGTCACAGGCCCACAAATGCATGCATCATCACAGCGGCAGAGGTAAATGGAAAATACTTGGAAAATACAGTCTATTAATTACTATTACTATTACTATTAATGATAATGCATTTCATTAATGAATGAATTAGGATATTGATATTCTCACCCGATCAACCCATTTAGTAGTAATGCATGCCTAATTGAAGTATTTACATTTCATTGATGTGTTATCGAACTCTGTTTCCGAAAGCCCTGTTTTCAGTGAGGATACTGCAGCAGACAGTTTTCCTGGCCAGTTTGGAGCCAAAGTCAAGTTTGGTTGACATACTTTGTCGTGTTTTGTCAACCAATCACTAATAGCTGCTTACCAAAACAACCCTAGATGGCCAACGACGAGTCTTCCTGTAAAAAACTGATTATTCCAAACATTTTCAGTCCCTGAGAGGAACGGGAAATGTTTCCACGCGTGGTTTTGTTTGCTCCGAGGTCTATTCGTTCAGTAGAGAAGGTTAATATGCGTAGAGCAACATGAAAAAGCTCTGATGAGTCTGTGTGGATCACCTGTTTTTCTTTAATTCTCTTTCTCTGCCCCCTCTCTTATCTCACTCTTTTGTCTGTTTACTCCGTAGCCAAAGGCATGACTGCATATTCATGTACTAGGGCCCCCATTACAGTCCTCTGAATTTTTAGGGGAGGGAAATAGAAATGTAATATTCAACACAATCCAATTCTGTATTAGGGGCAAGAGCTCTCGAAAACACATGTTGACATTTATCACGCGGCCATTCCCTATTGACATTTTCTGTATTTGAATTAGCATAAAATAAAACTGTTTTATTGTACAGTACTTCACTGAGTATATGGACTGGAGAGTTGGGCGTGGTTGTACATGTTTTTTTGTTTGTTGCCCATTTAAGCCGCTGAATGATCAGTGTGCAGTGTGTGGAGCAGCATACCTCTCTAAACTCTCCATTAGAATTAAATTACCTATATCCACTTGTAGATGTCGCCCCTCGTTCACTTCAGAATGAAATATCATTATGTCCAAGCTAATGACTGTCCATATTACTCATGGACTTAATTGGAACAGAGCCTCAGGTGTTTTAAAATGGTGGAGAACGACCCCCGGTAAATTTGGGGGCTAATTCCTGCACCAATATTCCTGTGTCCACCGTCCCTTCTGTAGTGGTACGGGGACACGCGGTAGCAGGCGGGGTCACGGAGGGGCGGCGTGGGGGGTTAATTCACTGATTCGCTGAAGTTACTGAATAATTAGGGGGTGCGTTTTTTTACGCTACCTCATCTAGCTACTCGAGTTTAGACTAAAGGCGCTTGCCTAGCAGGGCTGAAAAATAGTGTGCTAGCAGGCAGGCACTAACAGCTTTCCCTGTACACTAGACCCCACCCCCTCTTGTTTGTAATTAGCAGATAGTTGTACAGCTATTGTTGAGCAGAAAACTTAGTGTTGGTGATGAGAGAAAAGCCCTGTTGTAAGCCTTGCACTGTTTCCACAAGTGCTGGCAAATTGGAGCTCTGCTAAGCTAAGGCAGCTACTGAAACAGTACACAGAGAGGCTTTGTTTTTGGCCTTTTCAACACGCTGAACCACACATGCTGCGGTAGGAAGATAAATGTCTACATTTACTTGTACTGTATGTACTGTGTTTTCATACTCATTCAATGATTTAAAAGTGGTGTTTTCAGACAGATTTTCAGGTGATTTGACTCAATCTGTGATCGTCAGTGTCCGAATCATAAAATGTGTGTATGCGTGTGTCCGTGTGCATTTCTGCACTTCACCAAATCTCAGAGAGACCTTCAAATACTACTTACTACTGGTGACCTCTGTAGACCGCTACATCTAATATATAAATAATTTCAAAATGAGGACTGAGAGCGGGCGATAAACACAGGAAATACTCATGGAATAAAAGCTGGTCTGAGACCCCGGCTCCGAGGGCACTATAAATACCCCTCCATCTACAGGCCCCTATTATTAGCTTGGTAAGAACAAAATAATTGATATGGTAATGGAGCCGAGTGGCGAGAAGCTTCTGCCAAAAGTGTTTAAAGATTTATTTTCCATAAGTTGGACCTGGTTACAGGAGTCATAAATATTTAGCCATTAGATATCACTGAAGAGAGGAGCCCCATTGTGTTGCTCTGCAGCTGAGCAGCCAGAGAAGAAAGACACTTGGCCAAGAATCGTTTCACAATTCTCACACCTTTGGATTGGATCTTTAACTGTACTTTTATGTATCTGTTTTGGTTCCAGCCCTACCTACCTCAGTCTTAACTCGTTTCACATTTGGACTTTTTTAAGCCAGGTGTCCTGGTTTGGTCATTACTGTAATAAATGGTAATATGAGGGGGGGGGGGGGTATGGAGTTTTGGGAGGGGTGTCTTTTTGCATGTGAGTGTCCTTTTGATTGCAAGTGTGCATGTGTGTGCGTGTGCTTGTGAGTGTGTATGTGTGTGTTTTAAGAGTAGCGTCCCTCCCCATTATTGCTGGGCTCACTCTGGGCACAGAGGGAAACAGATGTGTGGCTAGATGTCACTGAGGGGGTGGCACCGCAGGGTTGGCATGTGTCTGTGGGACTCCTCCCATAGCCTGGCAAGCCTTTATGCCAGGCACCATTTAATAAACACCCAATCACACCAACCTGTGGAATGTAATGGTAATAAATTACTAATTGACATGTTTACATTTCATCAACGTTTTATCAACCTTTTTCTCCGAGGGCATAATTTCTAGTGGGGTCGTTATTGGGATTGTTATTGATGCCCCTTCTAGACCAGATCTGAGCCAAGGTTAAGTTTGGTTGACACACACACACACACACACACACACACACACACACACACACACACACACACACACACACACACACACACACACACACACACACACACACACAAGCACAGTCCCTCCACCTTAAGAGCTTTTTCCAACCAATCATTACCCAGACTATTAGTGTGTCTCTTCTCAGGGCCGGGCTGCCATTGGGTTCACAAGCACGATCAGACTTACTCATGCTGCGTGTGTGTACACGCGCGTGCATGTGTGGTCCATGTGTGCATGCATGTGTATGTCTGTCTCTGTGTGTGTGTGTGTTTACTCTATGTGTGGCTTTGTAAATGTGTTTCTGTGTGTATGTCAGTTTGTCTGTGTCTGTATGTGTGTGTGTGTGTGTGTGTGTGTGTGTGTGTGTGTGTGTGTGTGTGTGTGTGTGTGTGTGTGTGTGTCATTAGCCGCTCTGCCCATGAGCTGAGGAATGATTCATACCGGGGTCCATGGAGAGAACCACCTCGGTTTCTGGGCCTCTCCACCATTGTTCCAGGGATAGGATGCGTGAGCCGTGCTTTTCCTCTAGCTTCCACCAACACAATGGGACCGAATTAAGTCTCCAATTGTGGTTATTGATTCATCTGTTTCTATTATGTTGCTATTATTCCTCCTTGCTTCTAGTTTTGTTTTTATCCTCTGATACTTTATAACCCCACTATTATTACTCTATTATTCCACCACAGAATAATTGTGTTGTGACAAGGCAACTTACTTGTTTATTCTGCAGTTAAAATGGACCCGACACGCGCACATGCACGTAGACACAAACACACACACGCACTGTAACATAACAAGTAGATTTAGTCCGTCAACCTGATAAAACTCAACCGGGTAAAGCCCATGACGCTTTGACATGTGGCGGCAATATTTATTTTAGTCCTTTCACGGTTGTTCTGGGACAGTTTGGTTCTTTGGGGTTCCTCTCCTCCGAGGTAATGACGATGACAATACCAGACCTGCCATTAAGTGAGGGGGGACTGTATTAGGGCCTTGTTTCTGGGCCCATACCCAGCTGTGCTGGCCAGGTCCTTATTGGATTAGCAGCTGGAGATGACAGGAGAGGAAAGGAGAGGAGAGGTGGGGGGGCAAAAGAGAGGAGAGCGGAGGAGAGGGGTGGAGAGGAAAGTATAGGATAGGAGAGCAGAGAAGCCTCAGTCTGCCTCTTGACTTCACTGCTTGTCTTTGACTTAAATGCTTCATTCAGTCAAACACATATTGCAGTTTTAACAGTATTACGTAGACGTATTATTTTATGTGGTTGAATTAAATTGTTAAATGGTTTTGTTTTGGGTACTGGAGATATACCTAAATGATCTCTCCAATTAATTTAGTCAACTGGGCACAGATGTCATTTCAACGTCTAGTTTTGATTTTACATTGGGTTGATTTGTCAACTAACGTGAATTCAACATGAAATCAACAAAACATGTCACCATGTCATTGGATTTAGATTAAAAGTTGAGTGAAACAAAGACAAGATTTGAATTGTTTATAACTTGGAATCAACATTGATTCAATCAACCAGTGAGTAAAGATGTATTCACAAAAAATGTAAGGAACAGCAGCATTGACTCTAAGCTATGTAAGGCCTATGAAAGAAGAAAGATAGAATCGCAAAAAAAAAATTATCCAATTGAAAAATATAGATCAGCAATGGAATTATTTACAGTGCTTACTCCGTGTACTGCCATTCATACGTCCCTCTATAGTCTATAGGGCGTAGATGTGTGTGTGTATGTGCAGTGTGTTTGTGTACATGCATTTTTTATAGCGCGTACGTCAGTCAATCTTTCAGGACGACAGTCAGAATCCCAGGGGTTTTATAACGTACCTGAATATTCTCAATTTATAGATTTATCTGAGTGTATAATGTACTGATCTGATGCTTTCCCACACAGCCGCATAATTTCACCGGCCATACATATTACATGAATTTACTTTTGTGAAATTGCAGCCTTTTTTCTACAACCTCCCCGCATTCGACCCCTCCTCTCTCCCCTCCCACTGCAACCTCTCTCTGAGCGATCCAATTTTAAGGTGCTGGCGGGACACACACACCCTGATTGTGTTTTTTTACGCCCCATAACCGGGGGAAATTAATAAGGCGTTTTAGGCGTGATCTGTGAACTCGAGGGGTGAAAGGCGGGATGGAGGTGAAGGGGGGTCGGATTTATATCTACACCCCCTCACCCACACCCCCGCCACCCCACTGCCATCCCCAAGCCATACTTCCCACCCCCCACTCTCCCTCTCCTCGCGCTCTTGTCACTGAGGTCAGCTCTGACAAACTGCGTGCGCGCCGCTGGCGTCCCAGCTGGCAGAGATTTGTAACTGTGTCCCTGGTCCATTGCATTTGAATTATTCCACAGGCTAGCCCCCTGTCTCTCTTTCTTTTCTTTCTCTCTCTCTCTCTCTCTCTCTCTCTCTCTCTCTCTCTCTCTCTTTCTCTCTCTCTCTCTCTCTTTCTCTCCCTCTCCCTCTCCCTCTCTCGCTTTACATTAGTGCCCCAGTGAGAGAGAAAGAGTCAAAAAGAGGAAGAGAGTGATGGAGAAGAAGAAAGGAGGGAGGAGGGGGAAGATGAACAAGGGCCGGGGAGAGGCATACCAAGGGCAAGGGTGCATGGTGAAGGACAGGGGGGGAAACAGGTGGAAGGTTAATGGGCCTGGACCGGATCCACCAGACGCTCAGGCTTGATATATGGGCCCTGGGCCTGGTGCAGGCATAGGTTTTCAAAGATATATTATTTCATTTGAGGAGCAGCATTCTCAGTCCCTGCATTTGTCCACTGATAGATGATATCCCCCCGCCGTGCCCCGCCAGGCAGCCACAATTGGAGATGGCGTGTGAGTTTTTGTAAGGGCCTGCTCCTGTACATATTTTTTTTGCTCTCTCGCTCATGCTCCCTCTCTCTCTCTCTCTCTCTCTCTCTCTTGCTTCCCACTCTCTCTCACTAAACTTCACTCTTGCTCACTCAGCCCCCCTCTCTCTCCCTCTCTCTCTGTCCACCCTCCCCTCTCTCTTGTCTCTGTCCCACCCTCCCTACCCCCTTTCTCTCTTGTCTCTGTCCCAGGCTGAAGTCTGCTGGCAGCCTGTTTTTTTAAGTTGCTATTTTAGTGGTAACAAAATCTGGTTGATCAGGGCAGGATGGAGCGCGAGGGAGGTCATAAAAGCCTCTTTTCATTCATAAATGACTGAACAACGGGCAAAAAAAAGCTGCGTATTTTAGCTTTCCGATAATTCCGATATATGCCGAAATGTTCCTTTTTTTTAATATAGTGTCAGATAATATGATGGATTTTAGACAGAGAGCATATAGACATCTTCTCAAAATGGAACCATTTTAAGTCTTGAGCTACTACAAGAATCCAGGATATACACAAAATGACATCGACATTTGACAGATCACTCACTCCGTTTATTTACTGCTAAACCATGTCTGTTTTTTCATGCCTAGTCGCTTTAGAGTCGCTTCAGCCCCATTTGACCATTGACAACCACTCTGGACCGTTCTTTCCCCCTGTCTGTCTTGTTCGACCATTACTTCCCATTGTCGGTCCTCCCTTGGTCCCTGGACAGCAATATCCCCGGCCTAGAAGACAAGTCTGGACAAGTCCAGAACGTTGCATCCTAGAGCCCCCCGGTAGTCTCCTGAGACTCTCCCCGGGACCGGAAGGAAGCGGAGGCACTTGTTAAAAGGAAAGATTTAGGGCTGGCTATCCCCACAGACGGGCGGAGAACGAGACATCGGGGAGAGCTTCGAGTATTCGCTGAGTCTGCTCATCCACTTGTTGCTTTGATGGTGGATAAAAGGCTGGCATGAACTACAAGTTCCTGGAGAAGAAACTGATAGACTCATCCGCCTCAGACTCTTCTCTTCCGCGCTTGCCGTTTCCCCCCCTCCTCCTTCCTTTCGTTCTCTTCCTCTTAGACTGGCAAAGAAATATGCAAAGGAAGAAGGAGAAAAAATAATCACACCCCCACACACAATTTCAGAAGTGAAACATTGCAGAATTCGGGCGGTGTCTCCATCGAACAAATTTTACTTCTCCACCCTCACTATTGTTATGAGCCGACATTAAAAACAATAGTGCATACGGAGGGAGTCCACTTTCCAGTGTCTTCCATCAAAAGACTTAACAACAACATATTGCTTAAGAGTTCACAAGAGCTGAGAGAAAACAAGTGGCTTCCAGTAAAGCATTGTTATCTGCAGGTCTGCTGGTAATGTGTTGTGACAGGCAATACATATACACACCAAGCGCTAGTATTTACTCCCTGAGTTTCCTTTAGGTCAAAGGGGCTAAGGTGTGGCCTCTCTGGAATCATGTTGATTGGACCCTGCCATCTCAAAACTAAACTCAATACAATAAACGCCATGTGGTCACTTCAAGTGATTTATAAACTTAATAATAACGTTAATGAAAAAGCACTTGTAATTGCTGAGATACATGTTTATAAAATGCTTATGAATAATTATATACACATTTTTAATTGTACTTACACTATTTATAAATAATTTATAAATGCTTAATCATGAAAGTTATTATGAAGTGTTACTGATGTATCTATCCCTCACATGTTTTCCATCCACTTGTTTTCCATCTAAAGATACATCTCATGTATCTTAATATGTCCGACTACAACAGGGCCTTGTCTCACTCCTACAATCATGATTCAGGCCTATTGCGGGTCTCGCTCTCCATTGTTAGCCCCGGCCTTAATTATCTGCTTGTAATTTGGGGTACTGGCTGGAGGATGGCTGGCTGGCTGAGGTCTGCCACCCTCGTCACACAACCTGTCAACAGTTGTTCTCTACGTCTATTTTTGCTGCTTATTTACGGGCGGCTATTCTGGACACAGTGGACAGAGGCGTCTCGCTGAGAGAAATAGAGAAAGAGAGAGAGGGCGAGAGAGAGAGACCAAAGACAATAGATAAGCAATAGGATGAAAGGATAGAGTGAATGCAGGCTTACAACGGGGGGGGGGGGGGGGGTTCGGGGGAACTTATGTTTAACCAACGTAGGGGTGATTAGATTTGTACTCTGATGAATGACATGTGGGTTCTGGAGGGGGTAACGCTAGACGTGAGCGTCAGTTACGATGGGCGAGAAATTCACGAGGCCCACCATGCACCTATAAAATGTCTTTAGCATCACGGACCGCAATAGTAGGAGAAAAACACCTGTTCGTCATCGTGTTTCTTTCTTTTTCTTTCTTTCATTTTCTTTCTTTCTCTCCGTCTTTTTTTACTTTCTCTCTCTCTCTCTCTCACACTCTCTCTCTCGCGCTCTCTCTCTCTCCTTAACTCAGCACCTGGCATGGTGCAGAACTAAATTATCCATACATATTAAATAAGCGTATAGTCTAATAATAGATATTATGACTGCGTTCTTTTTAGATTGCACACTTAAAGGGGGATAAAAGGGAACTTTTTTACGATCACTGAAACAATGAAAAATAAAAACAAAATATTCCAAATGGACTCAAGGCCCAGCACGTTTTAACTGCCCCAGAACCCACCCTGCTAGGGGTGTCGACAGGGGCATTCAATTGAGAGAGGTGAATAGATAGATTGTTTCAGAGGTACACACACGTGAACGCAGGTACACACACACACAGACACACACACACAGACAGACAGAACTGTAGCGGCCTTCAGTCTCTCAAAAGAGTTATGTAAGCGTGATACACACAAACACACACACTCTCCCTGATACATTTGTCACAATGGTCTGTTGATAAAGAAGGCTTTTCACTATCCACAAGAGAAACAACCTTTCACAGCCTAGTCATTCAATTACATCTCATTAATTGTTTGTGTTTAGATCACACATCCATAGATCAATTTGTTTAATTCAGATGTTAATTTCATATCAAAGCCCCAATCAAAGTGGGTTTCTGAGTGGCCCCAGCTGTGAAGTGCCAGAGCCAGACAGTCTGTTAGTGCTAATGGGAATGTATGTCTCCTATTCAGACTGAGAGAAGCATCTGTCTGTGCATTTTAAAACACTCTTGTCTACTCAACGAGGCTGGGCAAGTGTATCTCCTCTGGACTGCATTATAAAGGCTAGTCTATATCCATGTACCTGCATGTGTATGTGTATCATTTCCCATACAAACACTCATATACTGTACATACATACACACACACACACACACACACACACACACACACACACACACACACACACACACACACACACACACACACACACACACACACACACACACACATACATACATACAGTGGCTTGCGAAAGTATTCACCCCCTTGGCATTTTTCCTTTTTTGATGCCTTACAACCTGGAATTAAAATGGCTTTTGGGGGGATTTGTATCATTTGATTTACACAACATGCCTACCACTTTGAATATGCAAAATATGTTTTAATATAGAACAAACAAGAAATAAGACAAAAAAAATTTAAAACTTGAGCATGCATAACTATTAACCCCCCCAAAGGCAATACTTTGTAGAGCCACCTTTTGCAGCAATTACAGCTGCAAGTCTCTTGGGGTATGTCTCTATAAGCTTGGCACATATAGCCACTGGAATTGTTGCCCATTCTTCAAGGCAAAACTGCTCCAGCTCCTTCAAGTTGGATGGGTTCCGCTGGTGTACAGCAATCTTTAAGTCATACCACAGATTCTCAATTGGATTGAGGTCTGGGCTTTGACTAGGCCATTCCAAGACATTTCAATGTTTCCCCTTAAACCACTCGAGTGTGGCTTTAGCAGTATGCTTAGTGTCATTGTCCTGCTTGAAGGTGAACCTTCGTCCCAGTCTCAAATCTCTGGAAGACTGAAACAGGTTTCCCTCAAGAATTTCCCTGTATTTAGCACCATCCATCATTCCTTCAATTCTGTCCAGTTTCCCAGTCCCTGCTAATGAAAAACATCCCCGCAGCATGATGCTGCCTCCACCATGCTTCACTGTGGGGATGGTGTTCTCGAGGTGATTTGAGGTGTTGGGGTTGTGCCAGACATAGTGTTTTCCATGATGGCCAAAAAGCTCAATTTTAGTCTCATCTAAACCAGAGTACCTTCTTCCATATGTTTGGGGAGTCTCCCACATGCCTTTTTGGCGAACATCAAACGTCTTTGCTTATTTTTTTCTTTAAGCAATGGCTTTTTTATGGCTACTCTTCCGTAAAGCCCAGCTCTGTTGAGTGTACGGCTTAAAGTGGTCCTCTGGACAGATACTCCAATCTCCACTGTGGAGCTTTGGAGCTCCTTCAGGGTTATCTTTGGTCTCTTTGTTGCCTCTCTGATTAATTCCCTCCTTGCCTGTTCCGTGAGTTTTGGTGGGCGGCCCTCTCTTGGCAGGTTTGTTGTGGTGCCATATTCTTTTTTTAATAATGGATTTAATGGTGCTCCGTGAGATGTTCAAAGTTTTGGATAATTTTTTATAACCAAACCCCGATCTGTACTTCTCCACAACTTTGTCCCTGACCTGTTTGTAGAGCTCCTTGGTCTTCATGGTGCCGCTTGCTTGGTGGTGCCCCTTGCTTAGTGGTGTTGCAGACTCTGGGGCCTTTCAGAACAGGTGTATATATACTGAGATGATGTGACAGATCATGTGACACTTAGATTGCACACAGGTGGACTTTATTTAACTAATTATGTGACTTCTGAAGGTAATTGGTTGCACCAGATCTTATTTAGGGGCTTCATAGAAAAGGGGTGAATACATATGCACGCACCACTTTTCCATGTTATTATTATTATTTTTTATAGTTATTTTTTAAATTTCACTTCACTATTTTGTGTATGCCCATTAAATGAAATCCAAATAAAAATAAATTTAAATGACAGGTTGTAATGCAACAAAATATGAAAATTCCAATGGGGATGAATACTTTTGCAAGGCGCTGTACATACACACACACACACACACTCATATACACACACACACACACACACACACACACACACACACACACACACACACACACACACACACACACACACACACACACACACACCCACCCACCCTACACACACAATATCGACAGCCCTCCTTACCATAAAGTAGCCTATTGCCATAAATCGCAGAATCAAGTCAAACAAGGCATGGAATGAAAATCAAATGAGCCCACCACAGATCACTCAGGGATCGGCTGCCCAGGCTTAATGCAGAGTATTGCCTGCTAGATTGAACACTGTAGAACAGATCAATACTACCCAGCGCCTTAGACTTACAGAGCACAAACTCATTTCACATTTGGAAGTCATTATTTTCTCACTGTATTTCAGTTTGGAGGGAGTTTGGTTGGTGGGTGTCGGGGAAGGGTTCGGAGTGTGTTTGTGGGGCGGGGGGTTAAGGAGTGTGTGTGTATATATGTGTGTGTGTCTCAGGGAGGGTTACTTTTGGGAGATCCTGCTCCCCTGGCGTCATCTATATTAGGAGCCTAATGTTAATTTGAATAATTGATTACGCCTCTCTGTTTTTGATAATTAGTTGATAGCTTCTTAGCTATAAGCCCTCAAGATACCATGCAGCAAACTCAGGCCATTTAAAAAAAACGTATTATGAACATATCAACAACGGTACTCATAGATGGTCTACTCCGTGCACTTAACTGACTATTTCAAATCCAGAAATGAAGCAGCTGTACCAACTGTGTTTCTTTCTCATTACCACCTTTTTGTGTGATTTTGCCTTGTGTTTGCCTAGCCTGGTCCCAGATCTGTTTGTGTTGTATAGCTGTGGCATGCCACCAGATCTGAGGTCAGGCTACAAACAGTTTGCTATTCCTAAAATGCATCTCTACTCAATGCTGTACATTTGATTCTATGGTATCATATCCTGACAGGATTTCCCAGCAATCAAAGATGTCTAGATTTTATTTGGTAGTGTTTTATAATAACTCCACAAAATAAAGCATTTATATTGTATTAGTAAATCATGTATTTATTATTTATTAATCATTACATAATATAGGTCCTTATAAACCATTTACTAATCATTAGCCCGTACGATTTACGTGACAACCAGACATGATCAACAAACACATCCTCATCATGATCAGTACAACCTTCCAAAAAGCATTTTAAACACATCATATGTGTCCATTACAATCTATACAAGAATCGGAATGCATTATTTGTCACCAGTACTTGAAAACATGTGAATAAAACACAAAATACACTATGGTCCATACATACGTACGGTGTACTGCAGTAAAAACGACAACATGATATACAGAAACTGTAATGATAACGTGATAACGTTTCTACCAAAACACACTTTGGTTTTGGTAGAAAAGTGATTGCAAAGAAACACTTAGCGTTTTGTTAGCATTTTTGTACTAAGAACGTTATTTTACTCAGCATAGAGTAACATTATTTCACTCAACCATTTTGAGACCTTTTAAGGAGCATCAGGTACAGCAGGAATGTCTACCAATGGCATGTCCATCTTTTTGTGAGAAATTACACTGGTCACTCAAAACATTGATAAAATATATATAAATAGCCCACACTTTAGATGAGGCTGCGCAGAAAGTCTTAACTAATGATTAGTAAATGGTTTATAAAGACCTATATTAAACATTGTATGAATGATCTTATTAATCATTATTTAATATTTTAAAAGTTTACTAACATTTACAAATGGGGAGTAATGATTAATAAACTATGAATAAACTATTTACTAATCCATTATAAATGCTTTGTTACATGGAGTTATTATAAAGGACTACCTTTTATCTATTTTAGGGCTATCCAGTTGACTCCAGTGTACCCCACTGGTAGAATTGAAGGAGTATGGCGAACCTCAAACTAGTCAACAATAAGTACACCATATAAATATGTCTATTGAAATTCATAACTAGCGTCTCTCTGGTCAGTTTCTCTCTTGCCTTATTGATTTTTTATATCTTTCATATGCTTATTCATCGGGGGAAAAGGAATACATAAGTTGGGATACCTGATTTGGTCTGCAAATCCCTGTCTGAAATCTTAGAGGAAGGGTTTGTTACTTTCTTTAGTGACCTTGAAAACAACAAGACACTCCCAACAACACACACCAAAGAGACTTTGTGTTTACCTTATCTCTGTGTTGGCCAACTGTTCTCATAGTTTGCTCTTTTAACTGTTTGTATGTAGCTAGTGCGGACAACTAGTGTGGACAACTGCTGTCCGTCATGTATCCAATTAATTCAGTGTCTATTTTGGATATGTGGAAACTTTGACTGTATAGCTCATTAAAGACACACTATGTAAGTTTAGTTGCTAATTGTTTACGCAAAATGTGGGCTTGATTGTTGGCAGTATGATTCATACACTATTATGATTTCTTAATTAATTAAACCACACAAATCCTGAGTTTTGGGCCTTAGTTTTATGCGTTTTCCTATTGGTGTGGGGAGGTGTGCCCCTTTCTGACAAAAGTTCTGTTTTCCCTCTTTAATGCTAGAATCCTTAGTTGCTACACCACTTTTGGACTTATACATGCATAATATATACCCATTGATTCTTGAAGAATACAACTTACAAATGTCTCATGAACTTAGTTCCCCATCAGAACCCAAAAGATATAGTATGTAAACAATGTCTACTAACATGGCTAACAATAGAAAAAAATGGCTAACAATATCTAAAAATGACAGATATCCCTCCATCAGAGATGCATCTCTAATTTCTCCAGTGGATCCGTATCAGTGCTGAGACGTGATGAGGTGAGGAGCGCACAGGGTGGACCTTATTAGAGCAGGGTTAGCGCCACTTTAAATATTTTCCTTTGCCATTGGGCATGGGATAGGAGGGGAGGAAGGGTTTGGGGTGGGAGGCGTTGGGACAGGAGGGGAGGAAGGGGTTGTGGTGGGAGGCTAATTGAACAAAGTGTGTTCTATAGGTCAGGGGACAGCCTCCTGAGTCTGTTAATGCGGTCACTATGGGAACTTATCAATCTCCGTGCCTCAGCAGTATCGATCACAATACGACTCTCTGTGAGACACACACACACACACACACGCTCCCTCCCCTCTTCCCGGCCTCTCAGAAAGGCAGACGGTCTGCTCTACCCCAAGTAACCAATCAGAAGCCTAGGCCACTGCTTCTTTATTCTGTCATCTAATTAATTTATAGGCCCATATATATATATACTGTTGAAGTCGGAAGTTTACACACAACTTAGCCAAATACATTTAAACTCAGCTTTTCACAATTCTTGACATTTAATCCTAGTAAAAATTCCCTGTCTTAGGTCAGTTAGGATCACCACTTTATTTTAAGAATGTTAAATGTCAGAATAATAGTAGAGAGAATGATTTATTTCAGCTTTTATTTCTTTAATCACATTCCCAGTGGGTCAGAAGTTTACTATCACTCAATAACTATGACTCAATTAGTATTTGGTAGCATTGCCTTTAAATTGTTTAACTTGGGTCAAACGTTTCGGCTTCCCACAATAAGTTGGGGGAATTTTGTGCCATTCCTCCTGACAGAACTGTTGTAACTGAATCAGGTTTGTAAACCTCCTTGCCCGCACACGCTTTTTCAGTTATTCCCACAAATGTTCTCTAGGACTGAGGTCAGGGCTTTGTGATGGCCACTCCAATACCTTGACTTTGTTGTCCTTAAGCCATTTTCCACACCTTTGGAAGTATGCTTGGGGTCATTGTTCATTTGGAAGATCCATTTGCAACCAAGCTTTAACTTCCTGACTGATGTCTTGAGATGTTGCTTCAATATATCCACATTACTTTCCTACCTTATGATGCCATCTATTTTGTGAAGTGCACCAGTCCCTCCTGCAGCAAAGCACCCCCACAACATGATGCTGCCACCTCCGTGCTTCACAGTTGGGATGATGTTCTTCGGCTTGCAAGCCTCTCCCTTTTTCCTCCAAATGCAACAATGGTCATTATGGCCAAACAGTTGTATTTTTGTTTCATCAGACCAGAGGACATTTCTCCAAAATAGTATGATATTTGTCTCCATATGCAGTTGCAAACTGTAGTCTGGCTTTTTTATGGTGGTTTTGGAGCTGAGGATTTTTCCTTTCTGAGCAGCCTTTCAGGTTACGTTGATATAGGACTCGTTTTACTGTGGATATAGATACTTTTGTACCTGTTTCCTCCAGCATCTTCACAAGGTCCTTTGCTGTTGTTCTGGGATTGATTTGCACTTTTCGCACCAAAGTACGTTCGTCTCTAGGAGACAGAAGACATCTCCTTCCTGAGCGGTATGACGGCTGCTTGGTCCCATGGTGTGTATACTTGCGTACTATTGTTTGTACAGATGAACGTGGTACTTTCAGGTGTTTGGAAATTGCCCCAAGGATGAACCAGACTGCTTTTCTGAGGTCTTGGCTTATTTCTTTTGATTTCCCCATGATGTAAAGCAAAGAGGCAATGAGTTTGAAGGTAGTCCTTGAAATATATCCACAGGTACACCTCCAATTGACTCAAATTATGTCAATTAGCCTACCAGAAGCTTCTAAAGCCATGACTTCATTTTCTGGAATTTTCCAAGCTGTTTAAAGGCACAGTCAACTTAGTGTATGTAAACTTCTGACCCACTGGAATTGTGAAATAATCTGTCTGTAAACAATTGTTGTAATTATGTCATGCACAATTACTTGTGTCATGCACAAAGTAGATGTCCTAACCGACTTGCCAAAACTATAGTTTGTTAACAAGAAATTTGTGGAGTGGTTGAAAAACAAGTTTTAATGACTCCAACCTAAGTGTATGTAAACTTCCGACTTCAACTGTATATTTATTTATTTATATATATCTATGCATATATTTATACTTAACTCTTTGCCTTGTAAAATGTCCACTTCAATATGAATGTTCTGCGGTTTTCCATGGTATAGAGAAAATGCTCCTCTGTTGATATTGTGTGAAGGCTAAAACAGATGAAAAAAAAACAGTCTGAGGGAGGATGAGTTATCATTTCTCTGGCCCATTGTGTAGGCTTGGTTTGGACATTGGTATTTCTATTACTGTTTAGAGACATAATATCTGTATAGGGTTTCTGTGTGGTCAGGGGATAGGCCTGCATACATTGGCCAAGTTACTTGATATAAAATCTAGATCTAACTTCTAAACAGGTGCAAGACGGAGAAAAAAGTTCAAGCATATGTGTTCTACCTACCATTAGCCCCCCTCTATTCCACACTAGACTGACTGGTCTGGCACCAAGACTAGAATGGACAGACAGACAGACATAGAATCAGAAGCAGTTGCCAATGACTGAGAATCAACTTCATAGAATGCTTCAGATACAAACTGACTGTACGGAACAGAACAAATGTCAACTTCATCAGATCCAGCACTATCCCAACCACAACATATGTGAAAATTGCGTTTTTCTATGTTTTATAGTAAAAAAAGATAGATGAAGATAAGTGTTCTGTCGTATAAAAATGAAGCGTTTCCAATGACATCATCAACCAATTTGTAGACAATTAGTCGGCAACCCCTACTCAACGCCTACTCATAATTGGTTAGAATCACATGATGCACACCGATGATGTCATTGGAAAAAGTATCTTCCTCAATCTTTTCTTCCACAAAACATAGAAATGTGCCATTTTCACATTGATGGTGGAGTGGTGCTGGAGATGATAAATATGAAGTGGATTTTTTTTGTAAATGTCCCTTTAACCCTCATTTGCTCCAGGGGAATTGTACTACCACAGTATGGCTGACCCTGTAAAACAACACATTTCACTCCACCCATCTGGTGTATGTGTTGTTTTTGAAAGAAAAGCTATTTTTTGTCCATTAAAATAACAGCAAATTGATCAGAAATACCGTGTAAACATTATTCATGTTGTAAATGACTATTGCAGCTGGAAACTACTGATTTTTAATGGAACATCTACATAGGTGTACAGAGGACCATTATCAGCAACCATCACTCCTGTGTTCCAATGGCACGTTGTGTTAGCTAATCCAAGTTTATCATTTTAAAAGGCTAATTGATCATTAGAAAACCCTTTTGCAATTATGTTAGCACAGCTGAAAACTGTTGCCTTGATTAAAGAAGCAATAAAACCGTCCTACTTTAGAAGGCCGCAAACACTAGCCTCAGAGTTAGTTTGGTGGGGAGTGTTGCAACTGAGGACAGATGATTTTTACGCGCTCATCGGTCCCATTCTGTGTGGCCTACCACTTCGCTGTTGTTGCTCCTAGACAGTTTCACTTCACAATAACAGCACTTACAGTTGACTGGGGCAGCTCTAGCAGGGCAGAAATATGACGAACTGTTGGAAAGGTGGCAACCTATGACGGTGCCACGTTGAATGTCACTGAGCTCTTCAGTAAGGCCATTCTACTGCCAATGTTTGACTATGGAGATTGCATGGCTGTGTGCTCGATTTTATACACCTGTCAACAACGGGTGTGGCTAAAATAGCCGAATCCACTAATTTGAAGGGATGTCCACATACTTTTGTATATATACTGTATATACTGTATATATAAATTCCCTTTCTAGCTGAAAAGCATTTCTGTGTCATCGCACCCACTTCATACATGCGGCCCACATAAGGCCCAAGGATTTTCCCAGCATGCTTATCACCATTAGCCACAGCAGGGGAGAGGCCGAGGCCCAAACAGAGGCTGTGCCATGATAAACAGACTGGGATATTTCCACAGGATCATAGATAGGAGAGATTAAATAGGCCCTGTCTCTCGGGAGAAACTAGCTGGCTGGCTCCCCCTAGGTCACATACTTAGCACATCCCAGGGATTTACTCACTCACTTAGGCTATTTTGCCCTTTCATTATTACCATAGGAAAATAATTACTAGAAAGGACATTACAATTATATGATTATTAAACCACTCTTTTGTGTGTTGTTTCTTTTATATTGTTTTAACGCGTTATTGGTAGTGTGCAAAATGAGGTGTCACATTACTTACAGATTTTTCTTGTAAATATCAAGACACATTTCAGGTGAATGCATTCAGTTGTACAACTGACTAGGTATCCCCCTCTCCCTTACAGTCACTATTATATTACATTTGGGAATGGCTTTCTCCATGGTTAAGAAAAATGCTTTACAACGAAACCCAAATCTAAACACCTACACCTAAGTACTGTATGTCTAGGTTAGAATGTGTTTTGAGTAACAGCCTGAGAAGAGTGGAACCTACTCTAGGTGATTAATTCCTATCCCCAAGTGAATAGTACCATACACAAGGCCTGTTCGCCACCAGACGAACAGATGCCAACAGAAGAGAACTCAAACGATGCCATGCTCGAGAGTCCCCTCATTGAAGTGAACTTCAAACCTCACCTGTAGTTCTCAGAGAGAACATTGATACACATCCAGCTAGTAGGAGGGAAAAAAGGACAGAGAGAAGTAGTGAGAAAGAGAGCGAAATCAGATGCGCATCTTGCTTTATGTAAATGTAATTTTGGATGTGAAGTCGCTGCGTTCGTGGGCAAAAATAATGCAATTCACTCTGTTCATTAAGGAGCACTGAAGGAGATTCTATTAATCTGTTCATTAGGCCACATCAAAAATGGAGCTACTTATTAAAATCAGATCCAGCTGTGTACCCTCGTTAGGCCGCGATACCCACCACGCTTAACAATGCTTGTGGCACTCGACCAAAAACAGCCCAAAAAAAGAGTGAAGGAAAAAATAAAAAATAACACGCTTTGACACATTTGCCAGTTTTGACTCCAGACCATTATCAACAAACATTATCAGTGACCTCTTCTTAGCAGGGGAAGATGAATACATATTACTGTTGGGTTCTCCAAAAACACCATTCCCAATTAATTTACATTCCCGAAAAATGGGAGAAATGTTATTTTCTTAATCACTGTATTTTATTTTCTCTAAACTCTTAAGTCCTCTCTCTCTCTCTATCTCACTCCCCCTCTTATTCTTTCTCTATCTCACTCCCCTCTTATTCTTTCTCTATCTCACTCCCCCTCTTATTCTTTCTCTATCTCACTCCCCCTCTTATTCTTTCTCTAACTCACTCCCCCTCTTATTCTTTCTCTATCTCACTCCCCCTCTGATTCTTTCTCTATCTCACTCCCCTCTTATTCTTTCTCTATCTCACTCCCCCTCTTATTCTTTCTCTATCTCACTCCCCCTCTTATTCTTTATCTATCTCACTCCCCCTCTTATTCTTTCTCTATCTCACTCCCCCTCTTATTCTTTCTCTATCTCACTCCCCCTCTTATTCTTTCTCTATCTCAATTCCCCTCTTATTCTCTCTCTCTCTGTGTGTGTGAAGTAGAAAACATTAATCTGCGCTTGTGGTTTTGAACAAAAGCTATGGGCATAGCGATTGATCTGGACATTGATGTCCTCGCCTCAATGGTCATGAAGGTGTTAAATTGGTTTCTGGGAGAATATGTATTTTTCATTACAAGCACCTGAGAGAAGTTCCTTTTTGAAAATAAGAAAAAAGCAGTGATGTTATTAAAGTATAGAGAAAGAACACCTTGAAGATAGCCTTAAATGTGTGTTTGAACATAGTTTGGGCCTATCAGAGGTATAATACTCTTCTTAAGGGGGCTATTCAACCACTATCAATGCCAAACCCAAAGCTAACATGCTAAAGCCTTTGTCATGAATGTTTCATGATTTCAAGGATAGATCACTTATTGCTTGGCGGGTTCAAGTCAGACCATAGAAAGCGATAGGTAGTTTAAGGCCTAAATGAAATCAGATCAAGTGTTTACAGGCGATAGCAGACACCCGCATAGCGGATGTTTTGGCGGTGTCAGAGGTGCAACTGCATTGGAGCCATTAAATCGGTGAGCAGCTGCTCTTGTGATCATTGTCATGAAGCCACACCCACCTCACTTGCGTTAGATGTTCAGAGTGAGAAAGTGTAGGCTATATAGAAATAATGGTGCTCAAATTGAAAAATTGTTTAAAATGAAACCGGTATTTAAATATACTACTTTTAGTAATAGTGGTCAGTTGTTTAGTATTGATGATGTAACTGTGATGTCTGTTTTCTGCAGTGGAATGAAGCTTGATTCTACTAATGTAAAATTACTAGATAACGCCAAGAAGTCTCAATTGTAAGGGTTTGGTCATCAGGAAAGGTTGGAATCTTTTTAATGAAGTAGTACATTGATCGTGGTTAGCAACTGACTGCCTATCGTCCATGTTATCCACAGTTTCCATGACTACTTGGTATGATAATTATTAACCAGACAGTTTTATTGCTCCCATATAGTTCAATGAACTATAGGCCTAACATCAATTGAAACTTTATTAGACCATTTACTCAATAAACCTCATTGTCTAAGATCACATTCTGTTCTGTTGGCTTGGCTTTGGCTGCATACTTTTTTAAATTTACAACACGTTCACAATATATTCCTGTTCACAAGCAATCATACTGTGAACAGAATACATAAAAGGGGCAGAGATAGTCGAACAATCCCCTCCCTTTTGTCAGACCACCAAGTATCTCAGTGGACAGACAGATGGATTTGTGAAATCCAGGGCCTGTCGTGTTCAACCATGTGACAGTGCAAAGGAAAATCTTGTCAGGAAAACAGCTAGTGTCACTGGCACTTAAAGGGTCGGCAATCTCTCTCCCCGCCTCACTGTGCTCGTCCTGTCTCGGTTGCTGTGCGGGTGTCTCCTGCTCCCACCTCGTGTTCCCCTCATCTCCCCTTGTCCCCTTTTGATGACCCAGCTCTGTCGGGAGTGATGCTGCCAGGCAGGCAGCGTGAGGACGGCTCCCTTTGATGAGGACCCCGACGCTCGCCGGGGCCCTTGACAGGCCTGCTTTGAAGAGCGAGGTCTAGCTGCACATCCCACTCCACCACCTCTCTCTTAGACTCTCTCGCTCCCTCTATCTCTCTCTCGTTCAATCTCACTCTCTCTCTGAGAGGGTATTTTACTACTAATGCTGAGGCTTTGAGACGAAGACAGGGATGGGGGGAGTGTGGGGGGGTTAAAGTACAGTAAGGAGGACACTCGTTCACCATCGCCTCCCTCACGCCCTCCCTCGCTTTCTGATGGTTTTAATGATGGCATTTGAATTTTTCTCTCGCATGTCGCCTCTGGTCACCCACCCCACAGAAAGGAGGGATGAGAGAAAAAAAGAGGAAAGAAAGGGAGTTCACCCAACTTTCAGAAGTTGTGGTAATGGTCACAGCGGCTTTGTTGTATTTCATTTTGATAAAAAGAGGAATGAGACAAATCATATCAGCGTTCCTGGGTTTGAGACACAGACAGACCCGGTTTGAGTCTCGACTATGAAGTTCCATGACCCGGCACCACCAAGCGAACGCTCAGTGATACTGCCATTGTTATGACTAGGTGGAGAATAAACAACCCCTATGCAGTCAAAACAATCAATGCCAACAACAGTTGTGCTGAAACTACCACACTGTCATTCAAAGTAATAAAGCATTTCACGTACAGTAGACATCTGTTAGCTCAGTGATATCACAGTGCTTCGATTGAAACAAATGGCCTATTTTACAAAGTTACAGTAAATAATATAATAATACTCGTAGGAAAGGTTTTCATCTTTAGCTCACAAACTGATTAGAAAGGTTAAAAATTATATATAAAACATCACAGCACTATTGAAAAATATATGGCACATGGAAAACAAACTAGGGTGGTCTATGGTGATAGGTGGGATGGGCTGAGAGCAGCTGAGGGTTGGGATTAAAGAGCTTATGTTTGGTAATGTATTATTGTTATGTGACTGCTTTATATATGTAAAAGTACCAGGTATGTAAAATGTGTATGTAAAATGCATATGTAAAATGTACATACACTACCGGTCAAACGTTTTAGAACACCTACTCATTCAAGGGTCAAAATGTTTACTATTTTCTACATTGTAGAAAATAGTGAAGACTACAACACTATGAACTAATACTGTACATAGGGAATCATGTAGCAACCCAAAAAGTGTTAAACAAATAGCCACCCTCTGCCTTGATGAAGCTTTGCACACTCTTGGCATTCTTTCAATCAGTTTCACCTGGAATGCATTTTCCAACAGTCTTGAAGGAGTTCCCACATATGCTGAGCCTTTCCTTCATTCTGCGGTCCGACTCATCCCAAAACCATCTCAATTTGGTTGAGGTCGAGGGATTGTGGAGGCCAGGTCATCTGATGCAGCACTCCATCACTCTCCGTTTTAGTAACATAGCCCTTACACAGTCTGGAGGTGTTTGGGTCATTGTCCTATTGGAAAACAAATGATAGGCCCACTAATCCCAAACCAGATGGGATGGCGTATCGCTGCAGAATGCTGTGGTAGCCATGCTGGTTAAGTGTGCCTTGAATTCTAAAGACAGTGTCACCAGCAAAGCACCCCCACACCATCACACCTCCTCCTCCATGCTTTACGATTGGAAATACACACGCAGAGATCATCCGTTCACCCACACAGTGTCTCACAAAGACACGGCATTTGGAACCAAAAATCTCCAATTTGGAGGACAAACTTCCACCGGTCTAATGTCCATTGCTTGTGTTTCTTGGTCCAAGCAAGTCTCTTCTTATTATTGGTGTCCTTTAGTAGTGGTTTCTTTGCAGCAATTCGACCATGAAGGCCTGATTCACACAGTCTCTTCTGAACAGCTGATGCTGAGATGTGTCTGTTACTTGAACTCTGTGAAGCATTTATCTGGGCTGCAATTTCTGAGGCTGGTAACTCTAATGAACTCATCCTCTGCTGCAGAGGTAACTCTGGGTCTTCCAATCCTGTGGTGCTCCTCATGAGCGCCAGTTGCAGCATAGCGCTTGATGGTTTTTGCAACTGCACTTGAAGAAACTTTCAAAGTTCTTCAAAATTTCCATATGGACTAACCTTCATGTTTTAAAGTAATGACGGAATGTTGTTTCTCTTTGCTTATTTGAGCTGTTCTTGCCATAATATGGACTTGGTCTTTTACCAAATAGGGCTATCATCCTTACATTGTCACAACACAACTGATTGGCTCAAACGCATCAAGAAGGAAAGAAATTCCACAAATTAACTTTGAACAAGGCACACCTGTTAATTGAACTGCATTCCAGATGACTACCTCATGAAGCTGGTTGAGAGAATGCCAAGAGTGTGCAAAGCTGTCATCAAGGCAAAGGGTGGCTATTTGAATAATCTCAAATCTAAAATATATTTTAATTTGTTTAACCCTTTTGTGGTTACTACATGATTCCATATGTGTTATTTCATAGTGTTGATGTCTTCACTATTATTCTACAATGTAGAAAATAGTAAAAAATTAAGACAACTTCTTGAATGAGTAAGTGTTCTAAAACTTTTGACCGGTAGTGTATATGTAGCACAAAATCTGTAGAAAAACAAAAATATATTTGTCCTCCGAAGAGGGGTTAATAAAAAAATATATAACAAAGTAAAAGTTCCAGTATGGATAATAGCATTCCTTTCTCCGTCAATTGTACCATACCTGTTAGTGAGGTAGTTTACACCATCGATTTACGCATTCTTCTCTAATTCTCATTGACGTTTTCGAGTGCAGCGTCACAGATTGTAACTGTCAACCCAAGGATTTTCTCAGACTCAGGCAAAGCACATTTCACCAGAACAACACATACCGAAGAATTTCGCGAAGCCACATCATTCCGCAAGTCAGATAAATAGTATCGAATGTGACACTTTTTTTGTCGGGGGAAAAAGGAGGGGTGAGAGAGGTTCTACCTGTCTTTTTCCTCATTCTTTCTCTTCTGAATGTGGCCTTTCTATGTGTGTGGCTACAGTGTGTAATGATTAACATCGTGAGCCCTGGGAAGTTGCAGGAGTTCACAATGGATGGTTGTTGCAGTGTATCAGACTCCCCTTTGGCGTGCGTCAGTCACCGGAATGGGAGTCACGGCGGCAGTGTTGCGTAGAAACTCACTCACTGGGAATGGAGAAATCCCTCAGCCACTGATAGTCCAGGGCAAACAGCTAACCAGTAATGCTGTCAAACAGGGACGTTCCTGGGCTTTTTGAGAGAGCGTGGTGTTGCTAAGTTCACATGAGAAAGTAGTGGTGTGGTTGTGTTCAGACGGGGAAGGGGGAGGCTATGTGAAACTACAGTATCGTGTGAAGTTGTCTACTTGTCAAACCATAAAAGTGGTAAAGCTTCACCCAAAAACTTTTCACCAAGAGAATAATGCAGCATCGTAAATCTTTAACCTTTTGTCAAGATGCGTTTTTTTATTCATCGTTATGTATCCTTTTTATTCAGAGGGGAAATATATGTAGCATGACACATTAGGATAGCATGAGCTATGCACATACATTAGCATCAACAACTGACCTCATCTTCTATTTCTCTACCTTTTTGTCACAATCAGGTGGATGACCAAATGAAGCTCCTCCAGAACTGTTGGAGCGAGCTCCTCATCCTCGACCACATCTTCCGTCAGGTGATGCACGCCAAGGAAGGCTCCATCCTATTGGTCACCGGCCAGCAGGTAAGTCACCTGACTCCCCCAATTCCACCTACCCCTTCCTGCCCCACACGCCCCTCCCCACCTCTCCACACCCTCCCCATAGACCTCATCAGCCACTCAGCACGAGCACATCAACACCCTTTAAAGCACTATCGACCAAGCCGGCCCCCGCGCAGTCACCGCTCCATTAAAAATAGATTACGCTTATAGGTATAAGCTAATGTGACCAGAATAATCAATTAAACATTTTCAATTTATTTATTTTTTATTATTTTGCATCAAGCAAACAGCGAATAAATAAAGTGCTTGGTTAAGCATGCCGGTAGAGTCATAGCTGTAGAAAAAAAAAGCCTATGATGATTTACCTTTGCGGGGCCCCTGAGGAGCCGGCAAGGGCCGATGCCTGAGGCTCCTGACGAGGCTCTCAACACAGAGTGGACCTGTGATTCCTCAGTCTTTTTCTCCACTGGCAGAGAGAGAGAGTGAGAGACAGAGAGAGGGAGATAAAGAGAGAGGGAAAGAGGAATGAAATTGCTCGTTATGAATATGGCTCTGAACGCCCGGCACGCCTGTCAGCAAGACGAGCACGCTTAATTATTGATGGGGCGGTGTTTCCAAAACGTTGCTCTTCAACAAAATGTTCTCTAACAATAGATGGGGGCATTACTATTGAGGCGAAGCAAGGAGGGTCTGAGTGGAGTTAGGGAGTGTTGTTTTTACCTTTGTTTACAGTTACAGACTTACTGTAGATGAGCTTTACTGACGTGATTTGGAAAAGAAGATGTTGTGAGAGGAGGGACACAAGAGTGGTTCTCCCGATGAACTCCAATAATTAGTGGTCAGAAAGTTGAAGTTGTTGTGTGTGAGTTCATGTAGGGAGAGAGACAGAGAGAGACAGAGAAACAGAAAGAGAGAAAGCGCAAGAGAGGGGGAGTTTTCATATCACTGCTATTTTATCAGACCACATATACCCACACATACACCAACCCACACACAGACACACACAAAGTGCCCTGAGTCACTGCCCCCCCCTCCCACGTCCAGTGCAGAGTGCCGAGCGGTGGCTCGTACTCCCAGCAGTGTCTTTGCTGCTCTGTGTTTGATTAGTGAAGGTTGGCTGTGAGCAGGGCTGAGCCAGTGAATAGGAGGAGGAGGAGGAGGAGGAGGAGGAGGGGAAGAGTCAGGGGAGGTGAGGACCAGGTCTCGTTTGCATATTTTGGTTAATGAACAGCTGGTGTTGGGGGGCTGGTGTGGGAGACAGGAGGGGAGTTCCTCTCAAACCGTTCATTATCTCCTATTATTCTCCATGAAGCCAGAGGTGACAGCAGCACTGCTTTAAAGCCAGGGCCCACCACCACAACCACCATCACTACCAGCAACACCTCCACCAAAAACACATGGATAAGGTTACTATGGCAGAACTCAACAGCCTCTTGCGATATCTCTCAGATAACGCAACAGAGATGGGGTTGGGTTGATCATGGGTTGGCGTTACTGCAAAAATATTTTGAGGATCTTTGGGAGGGAAATTGGGTCAGGCCAGGGCACCGTGTTCTGTTTGGGCGTGCCGACCACTTCCACGCTGTTACCTCGTTGCGTGAGCATTTGTGTCTTGGCCGTTTTGCCAGCCGTCGTCGGAATGGTCCAAGTGCACCATGGGGGATTAAAGGAGAAATGCGAGCAACACATGACACCCCGGAGGACGGGCTTCAGAACATGCTACTGTCCCTTCCTTCCGTATACCCCTCCCTTCCTCCCCTCTTCTCCCTCCCTTCCTCCCCTCTTCCCCCTTTGAATACAGATCCCTCACCGCCCTCCACTCTCCTATCTGTCAGCTGGTAGCCTTAGTCACAGTACACCGACCTTCGGAGGAATCTGATGTAGCAACAGATACAATATATAATCACACAACATTCACGTCTAATTTATACAGCTCTTTGGCCTGTCTTCTATTGACCTGAACTGTCCTTGGCTCAAACACAAGACATGACTGCCGGTGTCATGTGAAAACACAGGGTTATGGCTGTATGGCAGTTCAGTAGAGTATGAATGTACAAGCAAGGTCTCGCAAGATAAGTCTTTGATATTACTTGATATCAATGGCACTTGCACATGAAAGGCTAATGTTAAAGCATTGCTAAAAAATATTCTCTGAACTCATTTATTCGGCAGGTTTACACTACTTTTCAGTGGCATTGTCTTTTTAAACTAACTCGTCTTCTTTGAGCCATAGTATTATTAGGAGAATGTGGTCATTTAGCAGACACTTTAATTCAACTTTCTGTGCAATTTAACTTTAGACATTTTTGTTATTATATGACCCAACTTACTGTGCTATATGAGTCACCCAACCATATTAGCCGTCTTTACCCATTTTTATGCTCGTTTGTCATTTGGCAAACCATGCTAATTTTGTTTGCCTTTGTTTGATGTATTAATGACAGGTTGACCTATGAATCTTTATAATATGCAGACATAGAGATGATAGATAAGTGTATTTTTTTTGTACTTTAAGGCTAGGAAACCATAACCCAATGCCATCAAGAGCCCAATCCTTCATTGAAGTTATTTCATGCACAGTTGATTTTATGTAAATTAATTGACACTTTAGGGGGGCGTTGACATTTCACTGATTTTCACCACCTCAAAAAAGGACAGAGGGAGAGAAGGGGAGAGAAGGGAGAGGGAGAGAAGAGAGAGGGAGAAAAGAGAGGGAGGGAGAGAGAGAGATGCTGAGCGATATGGAGAGAGAGAGATATAGAGAAAAGGAGAGATGGAGAGGCGACGAGAAGTAGGGAAAAAAAGCTGCCGCACATCTCGGAATCCTCCCAGCCCAATGCTTAAAAAAATTCTACTCATCATTATTTACACAATAAATAAATTCCGATCTGGGCCGTTTTAATTGCAAATGCAGCTCGCGGGGACCCCTCCCCGAGCCTAGGAGGCAGCCGCCTACCTTCCTCGAGAAACCCTGGCTCAGTCAATTATGGTAATGAATTGTCAATAAATATAAAAATTTAATATGGCCTGCTTACTGTGAGTGGCAGCTATGGACTTGCCTCCCAGACAAATTTGCTGCTGCTGCAGATATTAAGTGCACCTGAAAGTGCTCGCGGTGGGCCAATGGGGCCAGTGCCGGGGCCAGAGCATGAGGAGGGGTGGGGGGGTCCTGGGGGATATCCGGGGGGGCCCACACGCTCTCACCCCTCGCCCCTCTCTGCCCCCGCCTCCAAACCCTGCGTTCAGACGCAGAGGAGGGGAGAGGAGGGGGAAGGCGAGAGGGAGGAGAGAGGGGGTTGTCCCCCCCTTGTTTATCGGCGGGTGATTATGATTCAGCAGTCAGCCCCGGCCCTTCGGCCCTCTCCCTCCCTCTCTTTCTCACTCCTCTTTCCCTCGCTCCCTGTATCTCTCTCCCTGCTGTGCTGGCAATATACAGTGTGCTGGGCTACAGTGCGGGGAGAGTGAGAAAGAGGGAGAAAATGAGAAAGGCTTGAGAGAGAGAGAAATATATATATATATATATATATATATATATAAATATATATATTTTCAGGTTCAGTGAGAGCGATAAGCCTCCATAAGAGAGGGAGAGAAACTCTCCTGATAGCCAGCCTACTGTATGCTGATGGGGAGGATGCATCTAGCTGTTGTTGTTAGACACATAGCGCCCTGTATTGTTATAAGGCATACACTGTATTCTTCCTAATTTCTATGGATACACAGTTATAGGGGTCTACCTGCTTGTTTATTTTATTGTTTGTCTTATTGTGTAAGAACGGTAAGCTAACTGCACCCATATTGAGATGGGATCTTACACTGTCAGATTGACCAAAGGGAAATTTCATACACATATACTGTATAAGGCATACTGTTGTATAGATAGGCATCATCTAAGGTGCCAGTGAACTACAAAATGGTTTTACTTTCAAAAACCGGTCAAGGTATTTCCATGTTTTATTTAACCTCTATGTTGACAGGGAGCCAATTTTATTTAACTTGATTAGGATTCAAATTAGCCGACGCCAGTGACGACATCTAGTCTTACTGGGGTACGACACTTGACCCTGCATGACCCGGGGCGGCAGGGTAGCCTAGTGGTTAGAGCGTTGGACTAGTAACCGGAAGGTTGCAAGTTCAAAACCCCCAAGCTGACAAGGTAAAAATCTGTCGTTCTGCCCCTGAACGGGCAGTTAACCCACTGTTCCTAGGCCATTGAAAATAAGAATTTGTTCGTAACTGACTTGCCTAGTTGCCAAAAGGTAGAAAAAGACATTACAGGCAAAATACTTTACATGCATTTAAAAACATGAACATGTAGTGTGTGTGAGTGTGCATCTATCAGTTACACATACAGGTCAGTACATACAAGTAAGTCACATGGGGGAGAGGTGTTGTCCCATGCAGTGTTTCTTTATTTGTTTTTGGAAACCAGGTTTGCTGTCCACGTGCGCTATATGAGATAGAAGGGAGTACCATGCAGTCATGGCTCTGTATAATACTGTACGTTTCCTTGAATTTGTTCTGGACCTGGGGACTGTGAAAAGACCCCTGGTGGCATGTTTGGTGGGGTAAGGGTGTGTATTAGTGCTGTGTGTAAGTTGACTATGCAAACAATTTCTTATAAAAACAAGTCTTTCCTCAACTCTTAGCCAAGAGAGACTGGCATACATATTATTGATAATAGCCCTCTGATTACAATGAAGAGCAAAACGTGCCGCTCTGCTCCGGGCCAGCTGCAGCCTAACTAGGTCCTTCTTTGCAACACTTGACCATATGACTGGACAGTAATCAAGATAAGATAAAACTAGAGCCTGCACGTCTTGCGTCGTGTGGTGTCAAAAAAGCAGACCATCTCTTCATCACGGACAGACCTCTCCAAATCTTTACAACCATTGAATCTATATGTTTTTACCATGACAGTTTACAATCTAATGTAACACCAAGTAATTTAGTCTACTCAACTTGCTCAACAGCCACGGCATTCATTACCAGATTCAGCTGAGGTCTAGAACTTAGGGTATGATTTGTATCAAATACAATGCTCTTAGTTTTAGAGATGTTAAGGACTAGTTTATTACTGGCCACCCATTCTAAAACTGACAATGCTGAGACCAAGGTCTCTTTTCCAGATGAGCCCTGTTTAGCACAACAATACACATCAAGATACAATATACACATTAAACTACACATTAAAATACACAACTACACATCCATACACGCATTAAAATACATGTTGTTATACAAAACACCATATAAGTTAACAATGAAGTAAGGTACGGCAGAAGTTTATGCAGGAGGGCTTTATAAACAAAAAGAGTTAAATCATTCTACGAGACTTCAAAGTATTCTTTCATCGCAGACAAGACCTTTCTCTCACCTCAACTTCAGCACACACTGTAAAGGAGTGTGTTATATTCTATGGGAATGCTATTGAATTGCACAAGATCAAGGAGATTTCTCGGCAACAAACGAGTGATCAAATTATATATACGGATACCGTATATGTGTGTCCTATGAGGCCTAGTGTGTACCCCACAGTGTCTAACAGCTTGTGTGTGCCCCCCTCTCTCCTGCAGGTGGATTACGTTGTAATTGCCTCCCAAGCCGGAGCCACTCTCAACAACCTGATGAGCCACGCCCAGGAGCTGGTGGGCAAGCTGCGCTCTCTGCAGCTGGACCAGAGGGAGTTTGTCTGCCTCAAGTTCCTGGTGCTGTTCAGCTTGGGTGAGTACTAGGCTGGAGGAGGCTGGGTAGGGGAGGGAAGGCCGGGAAAGGGAGGCTGGGTGAGAGAGGAGAAGGTTGCTGAGGGAGGAGAGGGTGGAGGCTGAACGGGTCGGGGGGAGAGAGGGTTGTTTCCGTGTGGGTGAGTCCCAGGGATGGGAAGAAGGGAGGCTGGGTGGGGAGGGAGGGATATATAGGGGTATGGATTAGAAGTGAGAAGGGGGAGAGGAGGGACATTGGGGAAGGGTTAAAGGTGAGGGGGAGGGAGGATGGGTGAGGTAGGAAGATGAGGGAAAGGGTAGTTTGTGAGGGATGGGTAGTCTTGCGATAAGGGATGGGGTGGGAGAAGGGGTGAGGTAAGATATGGATGACTTTGGGAGAGAGATGGGGCCAGAGATGGGGGGGGGGGGTGATAACGAGACTATAACACACTGCCACATAGAAACAGGGCAGGGTCACCGAACGGCCACACAGGGCACATGCCCCGGGGGGCACCCGACCTCCAGGGGGCCCACAACCCAGTTACAATGTGTAGAATTGTAGGAAAATTAGTTTTAAAACTGCTAAATTCTCTCTTGGGCTAATGGCAAAATGTGAGGAATAGTAGAACATTTTGTTTTAAAATTGCTAAATGTTCTTTCAGCCTCATGGCAAAATGTGAGCAATAGCGTGATGTTAGCTATACAGCACATTTTTCTCTCTGACCCATGGCAAAACGTGTAGAATATCAGGAAATGAGCTTTTAAACAGCAACATTTTCTCTTAGCCTCGTGACAAAATGTGTAGAATCAATCTGATCTCATAGTTTCACTTCAGGATCTGACGTAATTGGATGAACGTCGATTTTTGACTCATTAATTCAGCATGGTTATAGGTTTCATTCCGCATGGTTACAGGGTTAAAACAAAAACAACTCAAAAAGGTTAAGTTCAGGTATTAATTCCCGAGCTGTTAAAGTTAGGGCTATGGTTTGGGGAAAGCATAAAACTAAATAATAATACAAGAAATGCTGTTTCCATTTAGTATCATTAACTACTCTCCCTGCTTGCTAAAGCATTATGAACTGCCTTGACGCAGTGGTCTAAGCAGTGTGCTCTGGCTCAAAACATTTTCAGTTTGAGTGCTGTACCACAATTCTCCAAAAACAAATTGGTGAGCGCCAAGGACGGATTATATCGACGACAACAGGACCTTTTAAAATGTCTGAAATTGACGTATGTTTCGAGTGACCAGCCTAGTCGAAAGCATTATAAAACTGCACATTTTTTCAACCTTAAATGTTAGCTTTTTCAACCGGGAAGTTAGCTGTTTCCCCCCCCAAAAAATGTATTCTACAAAAGGTGATCAGTGCCCGGTAGCCCCAAATGTGGTAGTCCAGCCCTGCATATAAACACACACACATAGATGCACGCATGCACACACACACACTTACCCTATCTGCAACCGATTGGCCATTTGGTCAGTCGCACGGGTTGCGGATGCAGTGGTCTGTCCTGATGGCAGGTTGTGGTGTGGTCATGGTACTGTGGCAGCTGCAGGATCAATCAATTAATCAAATGTTGATCAAATAAAGCCCTTTTTACTTCAGCCGATGTCACAAAGTGCTGCACAGAAACCCAGCCTAAAACTCCAAACACCAAGCAATGCAGATGTAGAAGCACGGTGGCTAGAAAAAACTCCCTAGAAAGGCCAGAACCTAGGAAAAAAACCTAGAGAGGAACCAGGCTCTGAGGGGTGGCCAGTCGTCTTCTGGCTGTGCCGGGTGGAGATTATAACAGAACGTTGATGTTCAAATGTTCATAGATGACCAGCAGGGTCAGAAAATAATAATCACAGTGGTTGTAGAGGGTGCAACAGGACAGCACCTCAGGAGTAAATGTCAATTGGCTTTTCATAGCCAATCATTCAGAGTTAGAGACAGCAAGTGCGGTAGAGAGAGAGTCCAAAACAGCAGGTCCCGGACAAGGTAGCACGTCCAGTGAACAGGTCAGGGTTCCATAGCCGCAGGCAGAACAGTTGAAACTGGAGCAGCAGCATGACCAGGTGGACTGGGGACAACAAGGAGTCATCAGGCCAGGTAGTCCTGAGGCATGGTCCTAGGGCTCAGGTCCTCCGAGAGAAGAGAGAGAGAAAAGAGAGAGAGAGAATTAAAGGGAGCATACTTAAATCCACACAGGACACTGGATGAGACAGGAGAAATACTCCAGATATAACAGACTGACCCTAGCCCCCCGACACATAAACTATTGCAGCATAAATACTGGAAGCTGAGACAGGAGCGGTCGGACACACACACACACACACACACACACACACACAATACACCCCCCCACACACACACACACACGGAGACAATCACAGACAAACACACCACACACCTCTAAGAAAGGTTCAATATTCTCATATTCTCTGTATGTGTGTTTGTTGGTCAGCCATGGGACTTTCCTCACCGTTTCCCGTTCGTAACTTATGCCTCCTCACTCCCGTAGTTTAACATCATTCATTAATGAAGTCATTTGAAGTCAAGGTAATATGCTCAGGCTAGCCCCACGGTGGACACTGGTTTCTCCTATCAAAGACAGACTTCCAGGGTTGATGGTTACTGCCAGGAAAGATTGCTGGAATTGTAATGTACTCGGCTGTTTGTCAACAAGTATTATAATATCACTTGCATTTCCACATCTGAACTCAGCACAGGTGTGTGTGAGTGTGTGTGCGCGTCTGTGTGCGGGTTTGTTTGTGCGCGCGTGTGCATGTTCTCGCCTCCAATTTACAAGGGGCTTATGTTGACCACCTGGAATCGCTAAGTGAACAGCAAGCCTTTGAATAAACGCAGACCCTCCCCCAACCCCTCTGCACTCCTCCACTTCTCCCCCTTTCCTCCCCACGCTTCAGTTCCACCTGGAAAAGGGCTTTACTTCCCCAACCCTCGCACAAGCCCCTTAATGAAATGCTTTCCTCCTGGCCGACTTGCCGTGCTCAGAGCTAGTGAGATTAATGTTTGTGTTATTGGGTGTTTGTGGCAGAGGGGCGGGTGAGAGGGGAGGCTGGGAGGGTGTGATGGGGGGTCTGGGGGGTTGATGGTCTAAATAATTTGGCAGAAACATCATCCATAATGAAAGGCTCACCTGAGGGATGTGTATCGCCCCCGGCAGTGCGTGTTCTCTGCGCTGCCTGGGCCCCTGTGAACGCTAGACGGTTCGCTACGGAGAGAAAGCGGGAAACCAACATTAAGCCAGGAGATTAGAAGTGCTCTGATTAATATCATCCCACAGTCGAGAGGAGTGTGTGTGTGTGTTTTTATATACATGCGAATGCACACGTGTCTGTAAGTGTAAGTTTTACTATACAGTGTGTGCGTGTCTCTGTGTGTTTGTATACTGTGTGTACTAGAGTTCATCAACTCCAGCTGAGGAGCCAATTAATAGGGAGTTAATGAAATGAGGCATGAAACTACTCCTGTGCCGTGCTGGGTGAATGCAGAAGGCAACATGAGGTGAAACACTATCTCTCTATTACTCCTACACTTGCTACCTGGGCCCGTATTCCTAATGCATGTCAGAGTAAGAGTGCTGATCTACTGTCGGATCAGTTTTTCCTTTTAGATCATAATGACTAAGATTACATGGACAGAGAGGGACCTGATCCTAGATCAGCACTCCTACTCTGAGATGTTTTGTGAATACTGTTTTTTTACAGGATCACAAGTTGCTCCTACTATGGGTGTGTGTTGTGTGTGTGTGTGTGTGTGTGTGTGTGTGTGTGTGTGTGTGTGTGTTTACATAGATAGGTGACCATCACTTGTACCAATAAGCTATCAAGTGGAGCACCCTTTTTTTTGCCAGCTGCACATCACATATTTTACCCAGCTACATTTTGACCAGCAAATTTGGACTAGCTATCAAATGCATGGGTGCATTCGTGTTTTGACATATGTGCACTGCTTACATAGTAACAAGTTAATTAGGCAATAAGGCCCGAGGAGATGTGGTATATGTTGTATACTCCAATGCAGAGTGCCTGGATACAGCCATAAGCTGTGGTATATTAGCTATATACCACAAACCCCCCAAGGTGCCTTATTGCAATTATAAACTGGTTACCAACATAATTAGAACTGTGAAAATACATGTTTTTAGCAAATCAGCTTTCAGCCAATCAGCATTCAGCCAATCAGCATTCAGGGCTTGTACCACCCAGTTTATAATATACAGTAGTTGGTGTCACTCTAACCTTTTATTCCTTTTATTGACAGTCAATTCTCTAGTTTAGATTAGTATTACTCAATCCAAGTATATTCAAGCATATACAACGTCTTTAATCAGATTTAATTTAATTTCAATGCATAGACATCTTTTAAAGGCTTTTTTTGTCAGGGGCTCTCTATTTCAGATGCCTGGTAGAATTCTGATCACCGAAAGGTAGAGATCGATGTGAGGTAAAAGCACCAGTCAGTCCAAGGCCGAGTGTGTGTGAGACAGGTTAACCACGCACACACCCACATATGCACACTACCGCTTCTATTCATTCTACTACTTGTTATTTTTGACTTGACTCTTTTCACCGTTATTATTGATTATTGATTAATGTACCGCATTGTTGAGGGATCCAGCACATAAGCATTTCGCTTGCACCTTTTATACCTGCTGTAAACTGTGTATGTGACAAGTAAATTAGATTTGCATTTGATTTGACACACACACACACACACACACACACACACACACACACACACACACACACACACACACACACACACACACACACACACACACACACACACACACACACACACACACACACACACACACACACACTGCTCCACAAACTTGCCTCCGATGAACATACAGACATCAATCCTGGACAGACCTTTTCTCCTAAACGCAGCCCTCTCTTAAGCCCTTTACAAATGAAGCCTTTTAAAGGAAATCAAAGGTACATTTCCCCTGGCCTGACATGAGCCTAGCCCAATAGCTCCAACTCCTGCGCTTTCTATCAGCGTGCCGACTCCAGCGTGATCAGTCAATGTCGCTCGCCGCCGGACTCTTTGTAAAACTGTCTGTCGATAAAGAGGAGGATAGACCATCGTTTTTGACCTGGGAAGAGTCACTTGTCTTGGTGGGGTGTCAAGAAAAAGTGTGTGTGTGTGTGCGTGTGTGCGTGCGTGCGTGTGCGTGCGTGTGTGTGTGCGTACATGCAGAGATTTGTATTAACCTTGCTGTCTGTCTCTCCGACATTTGCAACATTGTTTCAATATTCAAATTTGATCTCCAGCTGTCACATAGTAGTTATGAACTTGTCGGGATGAGACAGACAGGCAGGCAGATTTTCTCAACCAGTCGAAATCATGAATCAGCATAATTTTTATGGATACCTACAAAGAAATATCAATAGAAAACAAGTAAAACGAAACAAAGTGCAGCTACTTTACAGTCGTTCCAGCTTCAGTTTGAAGTGATTGTGTTAGCTGTGTTGTTGGCTAGCTCGTCTGAACAACAGTATCCTGATGAGAGAGCACATGTTCTATGCCAGGTGAAGTCGCACCTCATTAGCTTATTGTTATGGACGTATCCAAATAAATATGACTAGAAAACAGCTTAAACATTTGCAAATGCAGCTACTTTGTTGTTTTTCTGCCACAATGTTTTTGACGTGATTCTAAGTTAGCTGTAGTTGGCTAGCTAGCAAGGGATAAGAACATTGCCAGCCAGTATGGCAATAGAACATTTATAATGAACGACTGGGTCCCGTCCATAGATAGAGGACGAACGAACGACCAGCCGGGTTGGGTAGCAACCCTTGATTTGTGTCGGGACTATATCTTGTGGAAGGTTGAAAAAGTATGAATAAATTCATCAAAATATATTTTTTAATTAAAATATGTAAATCATTGTTTGAATATGTTGATAACTTGTTGTATAAAAGTGATAATGCCCTCTATGTCGAGGTATGGTTTGCCTCGACTTCATCTCGGGCCTAACGACATCCGTACCAATATATCCTCCAAACGCCAGCTTCTCGGGCATTATCACTTACCTAAACCACAGTCGTTCTCCTAGCATGCCTCTTTCAATACAAATTTACAATAATATAATGACAACATCCACTACATGACCAAAAGTATGTGTACACTGCTCATTGAACATCTCATTCCAAAATCATTGGCATCAATATGGAGTTGATCCCCCTTTTGCTGCTATAACAGCCTCCACTCTTCTGGGAAGGCTTTTCTATAGGTGTTGGAACATTGCTGCAGGGACTTGCTTCCATTCAGCCACAAGAACATTAGTGAGGTCGGGGACTGATGTTGGGCTGGCTCGGAGTCGGCGTTCCAATTCATCCCAAAGGTGTTCGATGGAGTTGACGTCAGGGCTCTTTGCAGGCCAGTCAAGATCTTCCACACTGAACTCGACAAACCATTTCTGTATGGACCACGCTTTGTGCACGGGGGCAATGTTATGCTGAAACAGGAAAGGTTTCTGTTACGACAAACTGTTACCACAATGTTGGAAGCACAAAATCGTCTAGAATGTCATTGTATGCTGTAGAATTAAGTTTTCCCTTCACTGGAACTAAGGGGCCTAGCACAAACCATGAAAAACAGCCCCAGACCATTATTTCTTCTCCACCAAACTTTACAGTTGACACTATGCATTCGGGCAGTTAGCCTTCTCCTGACATCCGCCATACCCAGATTCGTCCGTCGGACTGCCCGATGGTGATGCGTGATTCATCACTCCAGAGAACACGTTTCCACTGTTCCAGAGTCCAATGGCGTTGAGCTTTACACCACTCCAGCTGACGCTTGTGCATGGTGATCTTTGGCTTGTGTGCAGCTGCTTGGCCATGGAAACCCATTTCATGAAGCTTCAGATGAACAGTTATTGTGCTGACATTGCTTCCAGACGCAGTTTGGAACGCGGTAGTGAGTGTTGCAATCGAGGACAGACAACTTTTACGAGCTACGCACTTCAGCACTTTGCGATCCCGTTCTGTGAGCTTCTGTTGCCTACCTCTTCGCGGCTGAGCCGTTGTTGCTCCTAGACATTTTCACTTCACCATAATAGCACTTACAGTTGACCGGAGCAGCATCCTATGAAGGTGCCACATTGAAAGTCACTGAGCTCTTCAGTACGGGCCATTCTACTGCCAATTTTTGCATTGCATGGCTGTGTGCTTTATTTTATGCACCTGTCAGCAACGAGTGTGGCTGAAATAGCCAAATCCACTAATTTGAAGGCATGTTCACATAGTTTTGTCCGTGTAGTGTATGTAAACCCTTTCCAGGCCTGTTTGGATAATGTATTGCACCATTCAGAGATGCTCTTTGTAGCCGACTCTGTAACGTAACCTGTTTCTGTTCTTACTGTGTGCATAAGGCCTAAGTGTAATAATTGTATTTTGGACACAAATCCTCAGCTCATTTGTGTGGTGAAATTTTTAGGGATTCTCCGAATATTTATGTGTACATCTGTGGACAGGTCGAGGTTATCGGGACAGTAGCCTATTACGTCAAGTCTTAAGTCGTTGGATAACAAAAGTAAGCTGTAATGATGAGAGTGTAAGACTGTTGACTATAAAAGTGTGCTGTTTTCTGTCAGTTTATACAGCTTGTGTCATAACAGGAGGTCCAAGGCAGGTTGGAATCATTTGCATACAGGGTGGGGCCAGGGAATCTGGTCACAATAGGGATGAAGTGGGCAAATGAGAGACACATTTTATTAGACGCAACAAATCTCGATCAGATAGTGATCAGATGACGACAACCACGTTAATGCAAGGTGTAAGCACGGTTAGTGTGCGTGCTTGAGTGCATGTGCAAAACAACGTGCGTATGTGTCTGTGTGTGTGCGCACATGTGCGTGCATGTTTTGCTTGCATACATGCTTGTGCATATGTGTGTTTATATGTGTGTGTATATCTGTGTGTATATCTGTGTGTGTGTGTGTTACATGCCAGATGCGGCAATAGTGGCATAAGAGTGCAGTTAGGGGAGCTCTGCAGTGACCCCACGGCTCGAGGTCAGCCTCTGTCATGTGTAATTGTGTGAGGCCGCCCCAGTCATAACTTGTCAGAGGCGAGGAAAGCCAGGGATAGCCAGGCTGCGCTGGTAAGTGCTCCCAACGGGGGCCAGATTTGTGGGCAGAGCACTAAATAACACTACTACTATCTGGCCCTTTTTCTGCTTCTTTTCTAAAAGAACCAGGAAAAACTATAGGAGTAAAGGTTACTCAGATGACTGATTGTGTTCCATTCAAGTCTTACGAGGAGTGTTTCCCCTTACTAGTATATGTAGGCGGGTCCCTTCCCATTTAGATAGTCTCCTTTGCACCCTTGCCGAAAGAGCTGACGTTTTTGGGGGATGTTGGCAGCCTTTGCTGTTGGTTTGGGGATCCTCCCACCTAAAAATAAAACAAATGGGAAATACTGAATCATTTTCAATGGAACTATAAACATACAGTCAAATCAAATCAAAGTTTATTTGTCACGTGCGCCGAATACAACAGGTGTAGACCTTACAGTGAAATGCTTACTTACAGGCTCTAACCAATAGTGCAAAAAAGGTTTTACACCACAGTTTCATACTCTCTTCAGACGTTTGAATAGATCTGATCTGAAATCAGTTCTGGAATAACCTGTGTCTCAACCCTTCCACCCATCCCACCTCCCCTCTATCCCTCTCTCTCTCCCTCCCTTCCTCTCATCCCCTCCACCCTTCCGCCCTCTCCCCTGCGCTAGCTAGCATCTCTCATTAACATGTTTAGCACGTCACGTGAAGCCTCTCGCTCTGGGTTCCACGAGGTCAGACACCAATCTGCTGAAACAACACAAACGTGGTAAACCCTGTTGAAAGAAAAAACTCATTTTCTCTCTCTCTCTCACACACACGCATGCAGGCACACACACATACACTGCTCCCTGAAAGCGAGAAGAAAAGATGTAATTCCCAGACAGGTATGTCCTAATTAAGCTACAAGCCTTGCTCCTCTGCTTCCCCAATCAATGCTCTGATCCCGGCCAATGAGTTGGGGAGTTCACTAATGCATGCACAACCCGGGCTCACATAATGCCTCGCAAATATTCATTTCCTGAAACAAATCAAATAATTTGGAATTCAGTCAGGATTGATTAACATTTGGAGGCGGTGAAGTCGCGTGTGGCGTTAACGTGATCAATACCCATATAAACCACGATTGTGTGTGTGTGCTTACTTCTTAAACATATTCCCTCAATATCTTCTCACTTCTCTTCAGTTTTGGTACTTTTTTTTGTTAATTTTTTTATTTAGCAGACACTCTTATCCAGAGCAACTTACAGTAGTGAGTGTATATTTGACATACTTTTTCCTACCAGTTTCGTACCATGATCTACCAACTGAGCCACATATGAGACTGTTGCATAAAAATTCTTTCTTGACATATGCTTGAACTTAGTCACCACAAAAGCCTCAATTGGCTTCTAGTTGAGTGTCCTGACATTTTCCTTTATTTTAACAGTACAAGGTAGCAGCAACCCCCTAAGCAATGAATCTAGTATTTCTTGATTTTCATCCCTCTCTCTTTGTAAAAAAGCAAACCCACAGTTGTTCGTTGTCGGGCTCCCACTTTGAAAAGCAAGCTCTGTATTGAGACCTTCTAAAAGGCTTTCAGACTTTATCAAGCTGTAAAAGCACCAGATCTCCATGTTGCCACTATTAATGGCCATTACTGATTCTGATTCAGGCTGTTGTTGATTAAAAAAGGAGTTTGGGGCGAAATTGTAGCTCTTGCCTTACATTCTCTCCCTTTTGCCTAACATTCAGAAAGCTCTGGAAATTAAGCCCCGATTCTGTCTCGATTTCAATACTCGGCTACAGTTAACTGCCAAAATAAAGGAAACACCAACATAACATATCTTAATAGGACATTGGGCTACCACCAGCAGCCAGAACAGATTCAATGCGCTTTGGCATAGATTCCACAAGTGTCTGGAACTCGAAGGGATGAAGGGATGCACACTCACACCCTTTAAACCCCCTATGCTCCTTTGAGACCCCTAGGTGCAGCCTAAACCTAATGGGATGTTAATTGTTTAATTAACTCAGGAAACACACCTGTGTGGAAGCACCTGCTTTCAATATACAGTACTTTCCATTGCTCATTTACTCAAGTGTTTCCTTTATTTTGGCAGTTACCTGTACTTTGTAAAATGCTGGACCCTAGCACTTTCTGCTGATAAAGGTGTGATAATGGTTTTTAAAAAACACACACACATCATAATTGTGTTACAAGGGGGTCCTGAGAGAAATAATGGAGCCTAGTTCAGTGTGTTAGCAAAATACATTATGCATTCGATTTTTCGATTATGCAAATGATCTGGGAATGAATACAGGTACAGCCTGTTTTAAACACTCCTTTCCATTAAATGTAGTGAAGATACTGTATGATAACCAAACCAGAGGTTGGAACCGGTTCAGGGAACACTACCAAAAATGGTAAAATAACCAACATTTTAGAGGAACAGAACCAGAACTGAGAACGAAAGTGATCTATACTGTTCTGGAACAGAACCATTATTTTTAAAAGCATGGGAACAGGTTAATAACGTTTTTTACATTCTGGGAGTTTTTTTCCCACAAAAAGCACCTATGGAAAGCTCTCACTTTGTCACTTAAAAACATATTCAAGTGTCTGCCTACCAGCTGAAAATCTTTGCCAGTGTGTGTGTGTAAGCTACCTGCCCGTACTACTCCCTCCGAAGCATAGTCTACTATAGCTACTTTCGTTACAAGCATGATTCAGAAATGATTCAGAAATGATTCAGATTTTTTACCTTTTCAATGATAGGTAAGGATACTATAGTTATCACGTTTCACATTGGATTTATTAACTACAAAAAAAATTGTATTTTAATTCTGGTTCCGCTCTGTACACACAAGCCTGTTAGCTAGCTAACTTAGCTACCTCTGGTCTAGTTCAGGAAAATGCTACGTGGCATTATGTGTAATGTAATGGAACTGAGAGTCATGATCAAGGCCTAGCTCTGGTCCAACATTAGTTAAGCCAACTCTCCGATGTTCAAAGGTATTCAAAGTTCCTTCATAGAAGCCGCTCCTCCGTAGGTATAATTCTTTGGTCCGAATTCAGATAATACATGTCATAACATTTACATTTTACATTTAAGTCATTTAGCAGACGCTCTTATCCAGAGCGACTTACAAATTGGTGCATTCACCTTATGACATCCAGTGGAGCAGCCACTTTACAATAGTGCATCTAAATCTTTTAAGGGGGGGGGGGGGGTGAGAAGGATTACTTTATCCTATCCTAGGTATTCCTTAAAGAGGTGGGGTTTCAGGTGTCTCCGGAAGGTGGTGATTGACTCCGCTGTCCTGGCGTCGTGAGGGAGTTTGTTCCACCATTGGGGGGCCAGAGCAGCGAACAGTTTTGACTGGGCTGAGCGGGAACTGTACTTCCTCAGTGGTAGGGAGGCGAGCAGGCCAGAGGTGGATGAACGCAGTGCCCTTGTTTGGGTGTACGGCCTGATCAGAGCCTGGAGGTACTGAGGTGCCGTTCCCCTCACAGCTCCGTAGGCAAGCACCATGGTCTTGTAGCGGATGCGAGCTTCAACTGGAAGCCAGTGGAGAGAGCGGAGGAGCGGGGTGACGTGAGAGAACTTGGGAAGGTTGAACACCAGACGGGCTGCGGCGTTCTGGATGAGTTGTAGGGGTTTAATGGCACAGGCAGGGAGCCCAGCCAACAGCGAGTTGCAGTAATCCAGACGGGAGATGACAAGTGCCTGGATTAGGACCTGCGCCGCTTCCTGTGTGAGGCAGGGTCGTACTCTGCGGATGTTGTAGAGCATGAACCTACAGGAACGGGCCACCGCCTTGATGTTAGTTGAGAACGACAGGGTGTTGTCCAGGATCACGCCAAGGTTCTTAGCGCTCTGGGAGGAGGACACAGTGGAGTTGTCAACCGTGATGGCGAGATCATGGAACGGGCAGTCCTTCCCCGGGAGGAAGAGCAGCTCCGTCTTGCCGAGGTTCAGCTTGAGGTGGTGATCCGTCATCCACACGGATATGTCTGCCAGACATGCAGAGATGCGATTCGCCACCTGGTCATCAGAAGGGGGAAAGGAGAAGATTAATTGTGTGTCGTCTGCATAGCAATGATAGGAGAGACCATGTGAGGTTATGACAGAGCCAAGTGACTTGGTGTATAGCGAGAATAGGAGAGGGCCTAGAACAGAGCCCTGGGGACACCAGTGGTGAGAGCACGTGGTGAGGAGACGGATTCTCGCCACGCCACCTGGTAGGAGCGACCTGTCAGGTAGGACGCAATCCAAGCGTGGGCCGCGCCGGAGATGCCCAACTCGGAGAGGGTGGAGAGGAGGATCTGATGGTTCACAGTATCGAAGGCAGCCGATAGGTCTAGAAGGATGAGAGCAGAGGAGAGAGAGTTAGCTTTAGCAGTGCGGAGCGCCTCCGTGATACAGAGAAGAGCAGTCTCAGTTGAATGACTAGTCTTGAAACCTGACTGATTTGGATCAAGAAGGTCATTCTGAGAGAGATAGCGGGAGAGCTGGCCAAGGACGGCACGTTCAAGGGTTTTGGAGAGAAAAGAAAGAAGGGATACTGGTCTGTAGTTGTTGACATCGGAGGGATCAGTGCTTCAGTGCTTCATGCCCAGTGCTCTACTCACCCGCAAAATTTCAGTCGCATCTCAAACCCTACACCACACTTGTCTGTCTAATCAATTTGGAAAGTATTCAGACACCTCGACATTTTGTTACGTTACAGCCTTATTCTAAAATCAATTAAATAAAACATTTTCCTCGTCAATCTACACACATTACCCCATATTGACAAAGCGAAAACAGGTTTTTAGATATTCTTCCAAATGTAATTAAAAAAAAACAGAAATACCTTATTTAGTACTCAGACCCTTTGCTATGAGACTTGAAATTAAACTCAGGTGCATCCTGTTTCCATTGATCATTCTTGAGATGTTTTTACAACTTGATTGGAGTCCACCTGTGGTAAATTCAATTGATTGGACATTATTTAAAAAGGCACACATCTGTTTATATAAGGTCCCACAGTTGAATGTACATGTCAGAGCAAAAACCAAGCCATGAAGTCGAAGGAATTGCCCGTAGAGCTCTGAGACATGATTGTGTCGAGGCACAGGTCTGGGGAAGGGTATCAAAAAATTTCTGCAGCATTGAAGGTCCCCAAGAACACAGTGGCCTCCATCATTCTTAAATTGAAGAAGTTTGGAAACACCAAGACTCTTCCTAGAGCTGACCGACTGGCCAATCTGAGCAAATGGGGGAGAAGGACCTTGGTCAGGGAGGTGACCAAGAACCCAAATGAGCTCTAGAGTTCCTCTGTGGAGATGGGAGAAGCTTCTAGAAGGACAACCATCTCTGCAGCACTCACCAATCAGGCCTTTAAAGTAGAGTGGCCAGACGGAAGCAACTCCTCAGTAAAAGCCACATGACAGCCTGCTTGGAGTTTGCGAAAAGGCACCTAAAGGACTCAATAAACATGGCACCATCTTTACGATGAAGCATGGCGGTATCATGCTATGCGGATGTTGTTCAGCAGCAGGGACTGGGAGACTAGTCAGGATCGAGGGAAAGATGAACGGAGAAAAGTACAGTGGGATCCTTGATAAAAATCTGCTCCAGAGCGCTCAGGATCTCAGACTGGGGTGAAGGTTCACCTTCCAACAGGACATCAACCTAAGCACACAGCCAAGACAACGCAGGAGTAGCTTCCGGACAAGTCTCTGAATGTCCTTGAGTGGCCCAGCCAGAGCTCAGACTTGAACCCAATCGAATATCTCTGGAGAGACCTGAAAGTAGCTGTGCAGCAACGCTCCCCATCCAACCTGACAGAGCTAGAGAGGATCTGTAGAAAATAATGGGGGAAACTCCCCAAATACAGGTGTAGCGTCATATCCAAGAAGATATGTAATCGCTGCCAAAGACGCTTCAACAAAGTAAAGGGTCTGAATATTTGTAAAATGTGATATTTCAGTTTTTTATTTTTAATACATTTGAGGTATTGTGTGTAGATTGTTGAAGAAAAACAACAATTTAATCCATTTAAGAATAAGGCTGTAATGTAACCAAATGTGAAAAAATTCAAGAGGTCTGAATACTTTCCGAATGCACTGTACATAGTTTGCCCGCTCCATAGCAAGCTGCTCTATCCATTGGTGAAGTAATTTAATGTTGAGCTAAATGTAGATTTCAGAGGTTTATAAAGGAACAGAAAGGAACAATACAAACTGTAACTTTCTTTGGTTCGAACCGGGTCAGAACTTTTTTTGCTGGAACGGAACAAAAAAATAAATAAACACAAACGAAAAGATTGGAAAATAATTTTGCTTCCAACCCCAGACACAAACAGGCAAAAACATTGCTACATCAACTTCCTAACAGTTTCAGGAACTGCTACTTTAGTGTGTAGACTGTACTACAATCCCATCCACTAAAAAACTGATAAGAAGTGGAGGCCTATCCAACGCAACCATAATGTCTGTTCGGATGCAGTAGAATTTAACGCAATCTTAACTCACACTACAGACGACAGGCAGAGAGTACTACAGCGAATGTCCTGTAATCTTTGTCTGCTTTCATCAACACACTGTCCAGCTTTAGTGGGCCACACTGAGCAGACAGATGCCCTGTAAAGTTTTCTTATAAAAAAATATCCTCTTCCCTTCTTCCCTCTCCTTCTTTCCTCCTCTTCTTTCCGCCGGGTGTGATTTAAGTGTGAATGAGCTATTGATGTTGGTGCAGGGAGAAACCGTTGCGCTCCCTCTATCCTAGGCCTTATTACAAGCCTGTCAGTTTATTATAAAACATTAGGAAAGCAGAGGGACACTTGTAGTTACTGTCTTATCGATCGTCGGGATAGATTCCGTGATTTAGTGGCAGACACCTCTGCCATATCTCCAACATTCTCGGCCCTCCCATTAAGCTCCGGTGCTTTCCTTGCGCGGCTATTGATGTATCAACATTAACAGTTACAAGCAGCTACAGAAAATCAATGCTCAACTTTTATTACCAGGGCTGCATAAGGCTGTGTTTGCCTCCCGGTTAGACCCCTGCATCACCGCTAGCCCCTAGAACATGCTCCCGACAAGTCAGATGCTTCTTAAGTGATATGTGCACTATGGTTGGCCGATGTCAACCTTTGTCCTATTGTGATTATTATCTCATTTACATAAGTATTCACACCCCTGAGGCAGTACTTTGTAGAAGCACCTTTGGCAGCGATTACAGCTGCGAGTCTTTCTGGGTATGGCTCTAAGAGATTTCCACACCTAGATTGTGCAACATTTTCCCATTATTCTTTTCAAAATTCTTCAAGCTCTGTCAAATTGGTTGTTGATCATTGCTAAACAACCATTTTCAGGTCTTGCCATAGATTTTCAAGCACTGTAACTCTGACCACTCAGGAACATTCACTGTCTTCTTGGTAAGCAACCCCAGTATAGATCTGGCCTTGTGTTTTAGGTTATTGTCCTGCTGAAAGGTGAAGTCATCTCCCAGTGTCTGTTGGAAAGCAGTGTGAACCAGGTTTTCCTCTAGGATTCTGCCTGTGATTAGCTCTATTACGTTTCCTTTTTATAAAAAAAACCTCTCTTGTCCTATAGACTTTCATTATTGTTATTTTTAAAAGCGGCAACTTTAGAGCACACCTTAGGCTAGAATATTTGGGAAATAAGCAACTGTTCATAACTGTAACTTGTCTTAAAGCATTTATGATAGGCCTAGTAGAAGGATGGTTATTGGTTTTCAACCTTTCATGGAAGGATTTTCCCAGTCTGCATGGATAACTTCTTTCTTAATAAGAAACTTGTCATAGTGTATATTGTCTGCTCTCTCTCATTATTAGTACCCTCGCTACCTTTTACTTTTAGGCTATTCAAACAACTTTTTTAGAGATAGAACTTCGTTCTTTACTGCACGGTGCCAGTCAAGTTCAAATAGTCTAAACCATGGGTAGGCAACCCTGTTCCTGGAGTGCCGCAAGTACTGCAGCATTTTGTTCCAACTAGGCACCACACCTGACCAACTGAGTTAATTGATCAGTTCAATGATTGCCTAAATTCAACACACCTGGTCTTCCAGGTCGGTTAAATCAAAAACATGAAGTGCCTGCGGTACTCCAGGACCAGAGTTGCCTACCCCTGCGCTAAACCATCGTCTGTCACATCACGATGTTGTCACCATCGACTGTCAATCATCATTGATAGACAATGCTATCATAATATCTATATATTATAATACCTATTCTTCTGCTGGGGCCTTCTGGGCCTCTGTTCACAGGATGCACGTTTGCACGAGAACATGAGAGAACAACATTGCAGGGAAACAAATAAACATACAAACATATTTGCAAGGCTGGATTTTTTTAAGGCCAGCATTTTTTCTCTCCCAGGTGCTTGTTCGCAAGGCATTTGGCCATATTTAAGTGTTTATGTGTAACTTTTCCACACCAAATTCTCTTCAAACCCACCCTGCCTCTAACAAAAATTAGGGAGAAATATTGAAATAATCACTCCTCCTAACCCCGAGCTGTCCATCACCTGAATTGAAGCGGATTCATTTGAAGCGGATACCTAAACAGGAACAGTAGTGCATAAGGAGCAGAGCGTGGGCCCACTCAAACATTTATGAGCGCTGCGCAGGTCCTGCTGGGACAAGCAGACCGCTCGCAACGCCTCTCATTCCCGATCAATGGACTTAAGTTCATTACACACACAAGCCGTCCAACGCCTAACGCGTGTGTGTTTGTGCATGTGTGTAGGGAGGAGGGGGGCCCTGTAGTGGACCTATAGAGCAGCATCAGAATAGTTGTTTACATGACTGGAGGTCCCTGTAGCCCCAGCTTGAGGTTATCATTATGTACAGTACATGGTATCCGCTACGATGCTAATGTTTCACAATGGGTGCAGCAGCAGCGCTATTATAGCCAATGCTCTCCATCAATTATTGGCTGAGGCCTGCCAGGGCATGGAGGAGAGGACAGGCTACCCAGGGCCCAGTGGAGAGCAGGGGACAAAATACATGTAAATAATAACAAAATTGTACAATGCTAGCTATTTTGTAACAATGATTTTCGTTTTAATTTTATTGTTTTACATTATCTGATGTTACCTAGTCAGAATTTTTTACCCACTTGAAACAAATAATTCAAACCTACTTTTTAAAACAAAAATGTGATTATCTTGGAAAAAGCCTCGTACATTCATGAAACTGGTACACTTATCATCTCACATTATCTAGTCAGAATTTCTAACCCCATTGGAAGCAGATAATATGACCTATTTTTATTTAAATTAATGAAATTATCTCAGCTCAAGCACCTGGTGATCTTGTGGATATATTTATATACTTGTGGGAGAAAACTGGTATATAAACTTTGTATTTTACGGCATATCTCCTCTCCCAGGAGTATAGTGTCAGGCAGCATGGCCGATGTAAGGAGAGAGAAAGAGCAACTGCCACGGTCAGAATCCGTATTGATCAGTAAGCCAGCCAGGCCTTATTTAAACATTGCACACAAACACAGATAAGGAGTTACACAAGCCCTCCATAAAGAGCTGTCATTTCTCCATCGATCCCTCCCGGGGATTGCTGTGCCGTGGCCATCTATAAAGCTGTCTCTGTCACACACACACACAAGTATGTACGCACACACACACACACACACACACAGGCATGCACACACACACGCACAGAGGCATGCACATGCGTATTCTGCATACATACGCACACAAACACAAACGTACACAGACACAATCTCTCACACACTGCAACAGTCAGGCCAAAGACAGCCGTGGCCTCAGGGGCTGCTGTAGCGTAACCCGGGTCTAATGCACAAAAACCACATCGGCAATGAAATAGACCAATCAGATCAAGCGTTAACCGGGCGATATCAGACAGCCGCATAGCAGATGTTTTTGGCGGTGTTGAAGGTGAAACTGTGTTGGAGATGTGAAGTCGGTCAGCAGCTGCTCTTGTGATCATTGTCACGAAGCCACACCCGCCCCACTTGCCACACCGCCACCCCGCTCTCAAATTGAAATCCTGATCCTCACTGGGGTGTAGATTGCATCTCACATTCCAGTGTTCGAACTTGTGCAACCAGTGGCAATGTCCAATTTAGGTATTATGCCAAAACAACCACTATGCGAATGTCAGCTAAAGCGGATCTGATTGAATAGAGAGGCAAGTCTTTCAATCATTTGTCAAGCCCGATAAATGTGACTGGTAGACATTTACATTTGTGCAAATATTAGCTGATAGTATTTGTACATTATTCATTATTGTACATTATGAATTGTTTGAATAGTCATTAGCGTAATTTGACTGTCATAATTTGACAGTAAAAAAGTTCTCTCCGAAACATGAAAAGAAGGTTGCATATGGAGATAGATGAGTGCTAATATTATGTAAAGGAGTAGAGTACAACAGCATACGACAACTATTGCGTCATGATCATTATTACAAAAACGCATACTGACGCTTGTAGACTGAAATTCAGACTGCCTGCTGTTAGCGACAAAAGCCGTGATGTAAAATAAGTTGTTTATTTAAGGAATTTTCCTAACGTGATGCGTCCCTTGGTGCATCACAAATCGGCACCCTGGCATCAAGTCCCTGCCAGCTGGCGTGTGCCACCATGGCCTGCCCAGTGAGTGCCCACCCTGGGTGATTGTATATAAGGGCATCCATGTGGCCAATGTGATGTGAGCTATGGCAGTCAGGTGGCCGGATACTCCTTCCCTTTGCTCTTTGTGCTGGTCGGCTCATGACGGATCCCTCTCACAATGTGGTTATATGATCCCGGCAGAGAACAGAGAAGGACCAGCGGTAACTGGAGACAGAGATTAAATGGTTTAAGCACAGATGATCCGACAGGTGCTCTAGTCGTGTCTCTTTTTCTCTGGACACACACACTTGCGCACAGATGCACACACACATACACACACACTTGTGCATACTTACACACACACCTCCTCCTGCCTTGCCCCGCTTGTGCTAGTGTATTTAAAGTAACAAAGCCGTCTGTGGAGCTCACTGTCTTCTCACCCCCCTGTGGAAAAAATCTCCACATCACTCTTCGGTGAGTGTAACCTAAACCTGCAGGCCGGAGCAAGTGTTGGAAACAAGGGCCAGGAGGGCCAAGAGGGAGAGACGCATTTAGACAAAGGGGGTATCAATCAATCAAAACACAGTGAGAGCCAAAATGGACACCCTTACTTGTCAAAATGGTTGACTGTTGGTAAGGTTAGAGGTCGCGGGGAGGACAAAAGCCATGACATGTGTCCATCGATGGAATAATGCAACTTTATATCATTTTAATGGGGGTGCCAGGTGCCCGCCAGGAGTCTGGTCTAGTGCTAGAGTTGCCGACTCCGAACTAACACATTGCCCCTCTATGTGGGGGGCTCGAGTCCTGGGTCTACCACTTTCTTTGTTGTATTTCTCCCACTTGCCTCTCCCTCATCCTCTCATTCATATCTCTCTGTTATTAAAATCGACCACACATGCTGTGGTGGCACCTGGCATGGATGTCATTGGTGTCCACAGGCATTTGTGATCCCAGGCATTCTTTAGAAGTGTAGGAGTGTTCACTTCAATACTGTGGCCAGTGTTATAGGATATATAAATAAGAGAGTTTCAGAGAGTTGTCAGCACTGTTATGCCCTCTTTCTGAACCCTAACTCCTGATAGAGATTCTTTCAACCCACTGTCTTCGCTATTGCATATCACCAGTGCGAAACTGTTCTGATCGGGGAAATTATTTCAGACAGCTTTGCGAGTCTTTTCCCCTTCAATGCAGCTTCCGACAACCAATCGATAACAAAGCATTAGACGGATGTACCTGTTTTGAATAAGACTGATTGCCTCAATATTGTGTTCTTTCTCCTCCCGTTTATTCCGTTTCATTATTATTTCCACCCTTTGGTACATGAGAAAGATTCAATGAAGCAATGCTCTTGTAAATCAAGCCGACTTTGACAGGCAACACAAAAACAGTGTGTGCCCAGTGGGATGCCATATTACTTATTGCCATGTTACGACAGCTGCTAACATAGCCAAATAAATGAACCTCCAATTTACACTGACAGAGGAGTAAAATCACAGAGAGAGAGAGAGATTAAAGGGGTGATGAAGATAAAAACCAAATTCTGTAGTCAGCACTCTGTCTGTTCCATCATCAAACAAGGGAGGCGGGAAGAAGACGGGAATGGAAGGTGTGAAGATGGAGGGAGTGAGAAAAAAACGAGGGAAAAAATGACACTATGGATTAACTGTCCTTCACACAGAAAATATACATCCCCCGGCACTCTTGTTGAATTATCAATTCAAATTTTGTCCGAAAAAGAATGAAAGAAATATATTGATGGGAGCTCGGCTTTAATGGTCTCATTAGGTGTCGAGGTTTCCACTCTGGGCGGGATTTCTACTGCTCCAGGAGTTTAGAAGGAGAGGGGGATACTTGACCCCCCAATGATTTTCTGTCACTTTATCATAAACAAGGAGGTTTTGACGTGCCCCCGCTCACTCTCGCATGCATGTAATTAGCAGGGCCGTAAAAGTACATTCTGAATGCAAACCAGTTACTCCCCTCACCAGCGCCAGCAGTACCATCCCCAGAACCAGCTACCCATCGGCAAAAGAGAAAGGGAGGAGAGGGAAAAGATGGAGAAGAGTAAAGGAGAGGAGCTGACCAGTCTGTTGTTTGTTGTTCATATGAACTCCTCAAAGCTTTAAAGGCAGACAAAACAAAGGTTACATCAGAGAGACAACCAAATGTACAACACCTTTAGTATATTTATTTGACCTACCTTTTATTCTTTCTTTCTTTTCAAATGTCAAATGCTTCTGTCAATTCCATCGCGCCAAACTGCCTAGCACGTGCTTCTTTTCAGAATGACTCACTGTATATTAACTCTAACCATGAAGTGCTAAAACAAACAAAAACATGAAGTGCTAGCTAGCTGTGTTAGCTCTAGGAGTTAACAGCTCATTGAATTCTGATGGCATTAGATAGGTGAGAGAGCACAGGCCTGGGAGTGTGGCTGTGCCCTTTGAGGTCAACTCATTGAAAGGCATTTGGTTCCGCCTGGAGGGGGGCTTTAAAAAGTGGCAAAGGAGGCCAGAAGGGGTGAGGAAAGGGGCTCATGGGCCCTGCGTTTTGGTTAATCATGTCACATGACCTGGATTTTAAAGCAAACTGCCCCCTTTTCATTTTATGTCACCATCCTCAGACAATTGCTTTCATTTTTGGGCCAATTCTAATTTCTGTAATGAAGGTAAAAATCCAGGTCATGATTAACCAAAACACAGTCACCTAATACAACCCCTTAGTGTCTGCTTTCACAGTGGTGTGCCCTACCTGCCTCTGTATAGCCACTTTACAACACTGTTACTGCAGTGTGGTTTGGATAGAATTTCACCCCAGTCATGAACTGGCAAAAAAAGCATGAAGCCTTGACCTGTAGTGGAAATGGAGAGAGAGAGAGACAGAGGGAGAAAGACAGAGGGAGATTAATTAACAATCCCACCAATGCAAATTGCAGGTGTGTGTGCACTTACATGAATGTACCAAATACACTGTGCAATCTTCTGTTTGTTTGGTTTGACATACTAGATTAGTCACCATTGTGAAAAAGCTCTCGCCTGTGTCCATTTTCACGATTTCACGATGTTCTCGTGATTATTCTTGTGGATATAACCCCTCTGCCTCTGAATGTCATCCACTGCCCTGGCACTTAATAACGCCGACATCGTCATGCCACAGACAGAATCAATGGATGTAAATGCATTTCCCTTCACCTTAGGATCAGACTCTAGAGCATTTCAGCTAGCATAAGTAACAAGACGGCTCTGTGATCCGCCGGCGAGCCTTGTCTCTCTTGTTTATTTAATCAGACCTAAGGCGCTTTTCCTGTCCTCTCTGCGTCTTCGGAGCACCTGACGAGCTCGCCAACCAACCGACCCGTCCTTGGGCGACGGGACCTGCCTCCTCGGCTACCTGCTTAGTAACAACAACTGCCGCCGGTTTTAAGTCGGATTTTACTTAATATATCCCCGAATGGACGCCGTTCCTGTTTAATTCTCTTTCATAGCCGCCCGGCGCAGGTCCCGGCGGTCTTCGAGGTTGACGAGGGGCGAGCAAATTGAGCCTTCATGCCTTATTCTGACACATAAAAGCCTGTCCCTACTGGCTCATCAACAGGCCAATCACACCCCCTCGAAAGAACAAGGAAGTGTTGTGACGTAATGCTAATGCATCATTGATGCATCATTGATGCTAATTTTATTTATTTATATTTTATTTCACCTTTATTTAACCAGGTAGGCTAGTTCTCATTTACAACTGTGACCTGGCCAAGATAAAGCATAGCAGTGTGAACAGACAACAACACAGAGTTACACATGGAGTAAACAATAAATAAGTCAATAACACAGTAGGAAAAAAAATGCATCACTGTCTGGTTGTTTGTGATTGGAGTGGGATTGAATTGGGTATTGGTGTCATTTTGAGGACCAGTGTAGTGTTTTAGAAAGTGCTTTCTCGAGTGCTTTCCCAAATGTCTCATTCAACCCCTCACTTTTCCTTTCCTTTCCTTTCCCTTCCTCTCCTTCTCTCTTCAACTCCTCTGCCTGCTCCTCTCCAGCCATTTCACTGTAAAGAAGCAAATATAATAGCCAGACAGCCATACACACCCTTAAATCTTTATTGCAGATCGAAATGCATCTCAGTTTGATAATGGCCCAATCGCGATGGCCTATTAATCCCCCTGTACTTACGTATGCGCTAAATGTTTGGCGCTATCTGTTAGCTTAGCTAGACGTTACTACAGAATGCATGGCGCTAGCGAGCCATTAGCTTAGTTAGCCGTTAGCTTAGCTACTCTACGGTGAATTCCTTCAAATAACCTATTAATGTCAAGAGGCACACTGCTCCAGTTTCCCCTGTTTTAGTCTTAGATGTGGAAACTGAGGGAATTATCCCAGTGGGAATTGGAGGAAACAAGGAAGTGTGGAGCTCCAGGGATCAGGGAAATGCATTCAGTAGATAGAAATAGAGAAAGAACATCAACAGAAATTCACGAATTTCAACAGAAAATGTCTCAACTTTCTCAACACTTCCATTCAGTGGGTACAAACATAGGGTGTGTGTACAGTATTATACAATGGGTGGGTCTAATTAAAAACACATTCCAGACGGTGTCTGTTCCACATGTTACCACCATCTAAATCTATGACGTTAAAATGTCTATTTACTCTGTTGGATCTGACTGCGCAATCTACTGTCTCATCAGCCAAGCCAAGAAGTTTAAAAACTTGATCTCCACATAAAAAGCATCTAGACATTATCTCACATTTCTCTTAGACAAACATTTAGTTTTCAACAGCGGAGATTTGTATAAACCTTGCTTTCTGTCTCTCCGACATTTGCAACATTGTTTCAAAATTCAAATTCGATCTCGAATAGTCTGGGGTAGCCAATGTGCGGGGGGCACCGGTTAGTCGGGCTAATTGAGGTAATATGTACTTGAATGGGTAGTTAAAGCATTTCTCAGCCAGTTGAAATCATGAATCAGCTGGCATCATTTTTTATGGATATATACTAAGAAATGTAAATTGAAAAAATGGTCAAACGAAACAAAGTGCAGCTAGTTTGCAGTCTTTCCAGCTTCAGTTTAAAGTGTTTGTGTTAGCTGTGTTGTTGGCTAGCTCGTCTGTTCAAGAGCACATTTTTTATGCCAGGCAAAATCCCGCCTCATTAGCTCATTGTTATGGATGTATCCAAATAAATGTCACTAGAAAACAGCTTAAACAAATGCAAATGCAGCTACTTTAGTGTTATTTTGGCTTCACTTTTTGACGTGACTGTAAATTAGCCATAATTGGCTAGCTAGCTAGCAAGGGATAAGTACATTGCCAGCCAGCATGGCAATGGAACATTGAGAGCTGGCCAATATATTCTTCAAACACCAGTTTCTCTGGCATTATCACTTAACTACTCACCTAGTGACTCAGCAGTAGAAGTATTAACAAACTGGCCCATAGAGTTGACCGGGCGGCCATTGCCCCCCTCTTACTGCCCTGTTTCCAGCATCAGCTCCACACACACACACACACACACACACACACACACACACACACACACACACACACACACACACACACACACAAAATCCCCCCCCCACGCCCTCCAACACACACATACTCCCCCTCCCCTCACTCAACCAACTCATCCACAGGTGTGGCATTCCCAGGGCCTACCTCTCCCCACATCAGTGATGGGGTCACTGGGTTCCCTGACAGGACTGCCCCACCAGCCTGATTGGAACCTTCCTGAAAGTCAGGTGAGCAGGTTAATGATGAATAAAGGGGAGATTGATGGCAGTGGCTTGGGAGATAGCGGACAGGCTGAGATAGGGGGATAATACAGTGATATATCATATCCTACACTCCCCAGCACTACTTTCTGGCCTTTGTGTCAATGCGGTGATAGCCTAGTAGTAGTAAAACAATCTCTGTATAGAGAGGTCATGTAAACCCCAACAGGGATTGGACGATCTAGCCAAAGTCCCGCCCCCTGAATGGCTCTTAACGGATTGGCTCATTGTTCACTCACGTGTTTAGTTGGACACACGCCACTGTTACAAGTTAGGTATTGACTGTCATTTTTGTGACTAAAGGATTAATGATTAGGTAGTGAGTATCATATTTGCTTGTGATGCATGAGTTGATTACTAGAGTCATTACTGTTTCTCTCTTGATCTGCCCTGTTCTTCTGTCCTTTATTGTTACATTCATATGATCTGCCCTGTTCGTATTGTTTTATTTCACTGTAGAGCCCTCAGTCCCACACAACATGCCTTAGATAGCAATTTTGTCCCACCCCACACACATGCAGAGACCTAACCTGGCTTAACTGGTGCCTCCAGAGACGCAACCTCTCTCATCATCACTCAACGCCTAGGTTTACCTCCACTGTACTCACATCCTACCATACCATTGTCTGTACGTTATGCCCTATTCTACCACGCCCAGAAAACTGCTCCTTTTATTCTCTTTCCCCAACGCACTAGACGACCAGTTCTTATAGCCTTTAGCCGTACCCTTATCCTACTCCTCCTTTGTTCCTCTGGTGATGTAGAGGTTAACCCAGGCCCTGAAGCCCCCAGTTCCACTCCTAGTCCCCAGGCGCTATCATTTGTTGACTTCTGTAACCATAAAAGCCTTGGTTTCATGCATGTTAAGAAGCCTCCTCCCTAAGTTTGTTTTATTCACTGCTTCAGCACACTCCGCCAACCCTGATCTCCTAGCCGTGTCTGAATCCTGGTTTAGGAAGGCCACCAAAAATTCTGAAATTTCCATCTCCAACTACAACATTTTCAGCCAAGATAGAACTGCCAAAGGGTGTGGAGTTGCAATCTACTGCAGAGATAGCCTGCAGAGTTCTGTCATGCTATCCAGGTCTGTGCCTAAACAGTTCGAGCTTCTACCTTCCGGAAATAAGTCTCTCACTGTTACCGCTTGTTATCGACCTCCCTCATCCCCCAGCTGTGCCCTGGACACCATTTTTATCTTCAGAGTTTGTACTGTTAGATGACCTAAACTGGGATATGCTTAACACCCCGGCCGTCCTACAATCTAAGCTAGATGCCCTCAATCTCACACAAATTATCAAGGAACCTACCAGTTACAACCCTAAATACATAAACACGAGCACCCTCATAGATATCATCCTGACCAACCTGCCCTCTAAATGCACCTCTGCTGTTTTCAACTAGGATCTCAGCAATTACTGCCCCATTTCCTGTGTCCGTAAAGGGTCCGCGGTCAAACGACCACCCCTCATCACTGTCAAACGCTCCCTAAAACACTTCAGCGAGCAGGCCTTTCTAATCGACCTGGCCCGGGTATCCTGGAAGGATATTGCCCTCATTCCGTCAGTAGAGGATGCCTGGTTATTCTTTAAAAGTACTTTCCTCACCATCATAAATAAGCATGCCCCATTCAAAAAATGTAGAACTAATAACAGATATGGTTCACTCCAGATTTGACTGCCCTTGACCAGCACAAAAACATCCTGTGGCGTACTGCATTAGCATCGAATAGCCACCGTGATGATATGCAACTTTTCAGGGAAGTTAGGAACCAATATACACAGGCAGTTAGGAAAGCAAAGGCTAGCTTTTTCAAACAGAAATTTGCATCCTGTAGCACAAACTCCAAAAAGTTCCGGGACACTGTAAAGTCCATGGAGCATAAGAGCACCTCTTTCCCAGCTGCCCACTGCACTGAGGCTAGGTAACACTGTCACCACCGATAAATCTACGATAAACTATAATTTCAGTAAGCATTTTTCTACGGCTGGCCATGTTTTCCACATGGCTACGCCTACCCCGGTCAACAGCTCTGCACCCCCCACAGCAATTTGCCCAAGCCTCCCCCATTTCTCCTTCACCCAAATCCAGATAGCTCATGTTCTGAAAGAGCTGCAAAATCTGGACCCATACAAATCAGCTGAACTAGACAATCTGGACCCTTTCTTTCTAAAATGATCCGCCGCAATTGTTGCAACCCCTATTACTAGCCTGTTCAACCTCTCTTTCGTATCGTTTTCGTACCCTCTGCAAAGGGGGAGACGCTCTAGACCCAAACTGTTACAGACCTATATCTATCCTACCCTGCCTTTCTAAAGTCTTCGAAAGCCAAGTTAACAAACACATCACCGACCATTTCGAATCCCACCGTACCTTCTCTGCTATGCAATCTGGTTTCCGAGCTAGGCCATCCGATTTGACTCACTGAACTCTATCTGAGAAGTAGTTGGTTAACCAGGCGAGGCAGTCTTTTGAGAAACCAAGGCTTATCTGCCGATAAGAATGCGGTGATTGACAGAGTCGAAAGCCTTGACCAGGTCGATGAAGACGGCTGCACAGTATTGTCTTTTATCGGTGCACACTCAGCCACACTCAAGGTCCTAAATGATACCATAATCGCCACCGATATCTTGGCCAGGTTCTCAACTGGCCTACCTGGTTAAATAAAGGTGAAATAAAGGTAAATTTTTTTATTTTTATTATTATTATATATATATATATATATATGTTTGGTAAATAAAACTACAGCAGAAATGTACCCCCACATTCTGAATGAATCCAGACAGAGCTGATCCAATGTAATTAAAAGGCATTGCGGCATATTGAGAGGCTGTACAGTGTGTGTGTGTGTGTGTGTGTGTGTGTGTGTGTGTGTGTGTGTGTGTGTGTGTGTGTGTGTGTGTGTGTGTGTGTGTGTGTGTGTGTGTGTGTGCGTGGGTGCGTGCGTGCGTGCGTGTGTAGTGTAGTGTGGGGTCGTCGGGCTCCAGCGTGGATCGCAAGTCAAACGAAACAATATATTCCACGGGACCTCAGGGTTTCCATCTGAGTGCTGTGCACGGCGCTGGAGCACACTGAGCCTGTTTCATGTGAAAAAAAGTTGATAATTAGTCCCTTAGTGACTCAATGGAGGGATTGAGGAGAGGAGGAGTAGAGTAGGAGGAGATACTTACGGTGGTACTTAGCTCCAACCTGACATTTGGGCTAGTGTTAATCAGAATGACTCAACCATACAATTCCATCACCCTACTCCCTTTATCGCCATAGCATCATCAAACCCTCTTTTTCGCTGCCGATAAATTACTATCGAAAATGGGGATAATTCCTTTCGCGGCAAACCTGTGTTTTTGTTTGCAGGGGAAAATAGATCAAGCTATTGTCATCGAATATCAGTGTGCTTTTTGAGCCCCTTTCATTATTTTTTCAAAAGGAGCCTGATAATAATTAGCAATTAAAATGTGCCTTTTTTTGCCTCATCTTTCTCTAATTAGCATGACAGAGACATTGGGCTGTTCATCTCTGTAGTTTTGGGTCTCACACACACATACACACACACACGCCACAAACACAAACACGCACGCACACACACACCGAGAAAAGTCTTACCATGAAACCATGGCAACATATCATGTGTCTTGTTTTGCCAGTGATCGCAGCTAACCCTGTCATGTCTCCTCCAAATCAATGAAATCACATTTTATCAATGGACAGAAGAAAATGTCATCGATAAACAGACAATGACACATCATATTGTCAATATAGATTGTACATTTTCTACATATATTCAAAATAGTCAGTATTGCTATTGTCTGTATTGCTATGTCCTCATCAAGGAAACATGTGTTGTGTTTATTAGGCACCAAATGGAAGAGAATAGATTGAAACATCTGGACTTGTCCAATAACAACCCCTTGTTCTCTCTCAAATACTTGTTTTGATGTATCACATATGGGTGATTCACCAGTATCACCAATATTCTCAGAAGGACCTATCAAAAGCGTCTGTTGGAGACAGACCGGTAGAGCGACGAATGAGGTGAGCCCCTCACCTCCTAATAAGGAGCCACTCTCTCACCCTCTGGTCATTCTCACTTATCTTCCTCATAAAGAACATTACTCTCCAGCTCTCCCGACGACTGGATCCCTGGATCCCCGTTTTCCTGCTTAACTGCTCACAAGTGAACCGCGAAGGACATCGCTGCTGAGCGTAGGTCTTCAGACCCTGTCGAGAGGTTGATCGAAAGGTTTTTGCTTTATGTAGAAATGTATTTTCTACTTCTCAGTCTCCAGTTGCACGAAAAAAGTATGTGAACCGTTTGGAATTACATGGATTTCTGCATAAATTGGTCATAAAATTTGATCTGATCTTCATCTAAGTCACAACAATAGACAAACACAGTCTGCTTAAACACAAACAATTATAATTATAATAACACACAAACAATTATTTGTTTTCACATCTTTATTAAACAGACTGTGTAATTATTCACAGTGTAGGGTGCGCAAAGTATGTGAACCCTTGGATTTAATTGATGGTTCACCCTCCTTTGGCAGCAATAACCTCAACTAAACGTTTTCTGTAGTTGCAGATCAGAGCAGACCTGCACAACGGTCAGGAGGCATTTTAGACAATTCCTCTTTACAGTTCAGCAATATTCTTGGGATGTCTGCTCTCTTGAGGTCCTGCCACAGCATCTCAATCAGGTTGAGGTCAGGACTGACTGCGCCACTCCAGAAGACGTATTTCATTCTGTTGTTGATTTACTTCTGTGTTTTGGGTCGTTGTCCTGATGCATCACCCAACTTCTGTTGAGCTTCAATTGGCGGACAGGTAGCCTTACATTCTCCTGCAAAATGTCTTGATAAACTTGGGAATTCATTTTTCCATCAATGATAGCAAGCTGTCCAGGCCCAGAGGCAGTAAAGCAGCCCCAAACCATTATGCTCCCTCCACCATACTTTACAGTTGGGATGAGGTTTTGATGTTGGTGTGCTGTGCCTTTTTTTCTCCACACATAGTGTTGTGTGTTCCATCCAAACAACTCAACTTTAGTTTAATCTGTCCACAGACTATTTTGCCTGTAGCGCTGTGGAACATCCAGGTGCTCTTTTTGAATACTTCAGACGTGCAGCAATGGGTTTTTTTGACAGCAGTGGCTTCTTTCATGGTGTCCTCCCATGAACACCATTCTTGTTTAGTGTTTTACGTATCGTAGACTCATCAAAAGAGATGTTAGCGTGTTCCAGAGATTTCTGTAAGTTTTTAGCTGACACTCTAGGATTCTTCTTAACCTTATGGAGCATTCTGTGCTGTGCTCTTGCAGTCATCTTTGCAGGATGGCCACTCCTAGGGAGAGTAGCAACAGGATGAACATTCTCCATTTATAGACAATTTTTCTTTCCGTGGACTGATGAACACCAAAGCTTTTAGAGATACTTTTGTAACCCTTTTCAGTTTTATGCAAGTCAACAATTCTTAATCTTAGGTCTTCTGAGATCTCATTTGTTCGAGGCAGGGTCACATCAGGCAATGCTTCTTGTGAATAGCAAACTCAAATGTTGTGAGTGTTTTTTATAGGGCAGGGCAGCTCTAACCAACATCTCCAATCTCATCTCATTGATTGGACTCCAGGTTAGCTGGTATCGTGGGGAGCACGATATCCATCTTTTGATTGCCAGCTATTGAGACTCGGAAAAAACTTCTACTCCAGCTGCTCTCTCTTCATCTGACTACGTGTTTTCTCATAGACCAAAAGCATCTGGTTATTGCGGTGGTGGCACAGGACTACTCATTGCTCTTAAGTGGAGATTCTTTATTTTCTCCCTCACTCATCTGCCCATCTCCTCATTTGAATTCCGTGCGGTCACTGTCACTTGTCCACTCAAGTTTAAAATTGTCATCATCACCCACCATGTGCCCTTGGAGTGATCCTCAACGAGCTTGACACTTTGATAAGCAAATTTCCTGGCAGTGGCTTACTGCTCATCGTACTGGGTGACTTCAACCTCCCGACGTCTGCCTTTGATTAATTTTTTTCCACCTCTTTGTTTCCCCTCTTTGTCTCTTTTTGACCTCACCCTTACCAAAGTCCCCGCCCACTCACAAGGCAGGCAATACGTTTGACCTAATCTTTAATACAGGCTGTCTGCCTACTAATCGCACTGCAACCCCCGTCCAGGTGTCTGATCACTACTTTATTTCCTTGTCTGTCTCCCTCTTTTCCAACCCTGCTCACTCAGCCCCTTCCCAGATAATAATGCGCCATCGCAATCTTTGCTCTCTCTCTCCCACTACGCTCTCCTCTTCTATCCTATCATCTCTCCCTTCTGCTAAATCCTTCTAACTCAAGGAAACTTTTCCACCTTCTCCTCCCTCCTTAATCCTCCACCCCCTTCCCTCCTCCCTCTCTGCGTACGGCTTTGTCAACCACTTTGAAAAGAAGGTTGACAACATGCACTCCTCATTCACTCAGCCTATTGAGTCCACTGATCCAACTCACACAGAACTACCCTACACCTTGACCTCTTTTTCCGTCTCCCTCCAGATAAAATCCTACGACTAGTGAGGTCTGGCCGCCCAGCTTCTCCTGAACATCTCTGGAGACCTCCCATTCCTCACACCCCTCCTCAAGAAACCAACACTCGACCCCTCTGACGTCAAAAACGACAGGACTTTTCTTTCCAAAACACTTGAGCATGCTGTCTCTGACCAACTTTCTCGCTATCTCTCCCAGAACGATCTTGTTGACCCTAACCAGTCAGGCTTCAAGACGGGTCACTCATCCAATACTGCTCTCCTCTCCACACTGCCAGAGCTTACTCTTTCTCCTCTGTTGTCATTCTCCTAGACCTATCCCCCGCCTTTGACACCGTGAACCATCAGATCCTCCTCTCCAATCTCTCAGGGCTGAGCGTCTCAGGCTCTGCACACTCTTGGATTGCATCCTACCTGGCAGGCTGCTCCTACCAGGTGATGTGGAGAGGATATGTGTCTGCAACACGTACTCTCACTACTGGTGTCCCCCGTGGCTCGGTTCCAGGACCTTTCCTCTTCTCTCAATTTACTCGGCTCTGCCATATCCTCACATGGTCTGTCCTATCATTGCTATGACTTGCCCCGCAGGTTCATGCTCTACAGCGTCCGTAGAGTACGACCTTACCTCACACAGAAAGTGGCGCAGGTCCTAATCCAGGCACTTGTCTGGACTACTACAACTCGCTGTTGGGTGGGCTCTCAGTTTGTGCCATCAAACCCCTGCAGCTTATCCATAACGCTGCACCCTGCCTGGTGTTCAACCTTCCCAAGTTCTCCCATGTCACCCCGCACCTATGCATGCTCCACTGGCTTCCAGTCAAAGCTTGCCTCCACTACAAGACCATGGTACTTACCTACGGATCAGCAAGAGGAACTGCCCCTCCCTACCTTCAGGCTAGGTTCAAACCTACACCCCAACCTGAGTACTTCGTTCTACCACCTTTGGTCCCTTGGCCCTCCCACCCATATGGGAGGGTAGATCCTGCTCAGTCCAGTCAAAGCTCCTCTCTGTCCTGGCACCCCAATGGTGGAACCAGCTTCCCCCTGAAGCTAGGACAAAGAGTCCCTGCCCATCTTCCCGAAAACCTACCTCTTGAAAGAGTATTTTAAATAATCCCACAACACCCCCACCTCACACCCACTACTTACCCCTTACCTTTCGGGAACTAACACTCACACTCTTTTCTCCCCTACTAGCACTGACTTTGCTTGTAGCTACTTTATTGAGGAAAATGTACTTACTATGACTGATATGTGGTTGTCCCACCTAGCTATCTTAAGTTGAATGTAAGTCGATCTGGAAAAGAGAGTTAAATGAGACAAATGAACAAAAAATGTTTAAAGAAAAAGTGAACCTCCTGGGTGCCCCAGTGACACCCAAGGAGTTGTTCGGGCCCAATGTCCCTGCCATGTGGCAGAGGTGTAACATACTCAACATAGAAATAAAGGTTAAATAAAACATTTAAAAATGAAGAAGAAAGCAAAAGTCATTACTTCCTGCCTCTCGCCCCAGTCTCAAAGCTGGGAGGGGGCAACAGCTGAACTGATTTCCTCGGCAATGCAGCAGTCTGGCAAGTACCAGGCCATTTCACACCTGAAATTAGACGTTTGGAGCAGTTTGACATTTGATGTTTGGAGAACGTGGATGAATGTCTAATTCTGCAGTGAGACTGTGAGATCTTGTTGCATGACAGGAATAATATTGTTTTACCAAATAAGGATTTGTCATAAATAATGCGATGCAATAATGTAATCATCTTTTAACAAATGTCTTTCTCAATATGGTAGTGTTAGCTGGTAGGGCATTGAACAAGAACTATCAACTTGAAAATGCAAACTGAAGTTTTGTATTTAAATTTGGTAATTGATTATGTTCACATAAATATAATATTGTTAATGAATGATTAATTGATCATTATCAAATTAGATTTTTTTAGCAGCTATGAAGGCTCCGAATCTGCAGTATAAAGAATAAAATATATCTCCGGTAGTATGGGTCATATTTTGAACAGTTTGGGCTAGAGCAGGGGTCTCCAACATTTCATTCATAAACACTTTTTTTCTCGCAAGTTACTCATATACAGCCTGCATATTCTGTTATTGTGTAGGGCAAAGTTGATTAATAGAAACGAAGACCACACATTTTGAAAACAAATCATTCTACTGTAGTCTACCTTGAGAATCTTGCCTTTTTAAAGGGTTTTACATTTATACAAATCTGTAGCCTGCATGAAGGACTAGGCTACTAAATTGTTGTTCTGTTTACTAGTGGCCTTTTGAACAACAACCACAGTGAGTAGGCTACATACTACAGAAAAGTATGAGGAATAACAAGTGTGCTCTAAGCAAACACATTAACTGACCATTCTGCATTTCCTCTGCCAAACTTGTTTTTGCGCTGTTGTTTGGGGCTGTTGCGCTGTCACCATGAAATACATTTTTTTTTAAAATATGTACTTGTCTCAGCAGCATACATATTTGATGCAACAAGGGTAGAAATGGCTTATTTGATCAGTATTACTTACCAAGCCAAACAGAGCGTTTTTATCTAAACATATATATCCTGTGCTTTCTCATTTTGTGCATTGGCGCATACAGACACAGCTTGGCTACATTGTAACCGCAAATCGGCCATGGTGCGCTGCTACCCTCACATATGGGGCTCAACAAGGTCTGTTACTTTTATGTAACTGATTGATAACATTTTAACATTGTGATTTAACCGGTTTAAATGGGGAAAATGGATGCCAAAAATGCTGAATGGTGTTAAATGCTAAATATTTCACCAGTGGAGGATCCTCAGGGGAGGAAGGAGAGGACCATCCTCCACAGTGAACTTCATAAAAATAAAAAGAGATTTTTAGAAAAAACTATACCAAATCTATTCACATGTCACCAAATAATTGATTAAAACATACTGTTTTGCAGTAAAGGTCTACAGTAGCTTCAACAGTACTCTGCATATGGTGACAATGATGTAGGCTGTTTGGAGCGGTTATGATATGGTTTGACTTGGAACGTTTATTTTGCCTGGTCACTTACAGCTGATGTGTTATGCATTGAAGTCCACAAGCTAAAGGAAAAGGTGAGAGGAGGAGAGCACGCATAGATGCGAGAAGGAAAACGTGGCTGCTATGAAAGTTAACTGTGTTTATGTGTGATCAGGGATATATTAATCTGCCGATTCTATTGAAAAACATTTATTAACATTTATTAAACAGAAGTAAAACTAACTAATTGGGGATAAACATACCTGAATTTGTCCAATAGAAACTTTTGTTTGCAACTGTTGGACTAATGATTACACCCTAGATCAGCTAGATGCAGGCAAGAGTGTGCAAGGTAGCATTGAATGTGTCACTGTCTGTCCATGTGTCACTGTCTATCACCTGAAATTTGTATCTCGACCTGTGTGCACCTACATTGTAAACTTTCATTCATAGGCTGGGATGTAGCAACATGATGGGCATAGGGAAAATTTGAGTATCGTGTAGTGGCCTGAAACTCTCAATGTTACTTTGAACTGAGTGTAGTAGAAAAGGCCATGCTCATGAAAAAATAAAATTGTCCTCCCTCATCTTAAACGGCACGGACCGCCATTGTATTTCACATATTTTAATCATGTAATATTAGGCCTACTGATTATTTCGAACTATCTACTTGTTAGCTACTAGTAACTGGATAATATGTGTGAAATGTTTGAAAATGTATGTGATATCAACTGAGAGGTATATTTTCTGGATGACCTAAATATTGACTGGCTTTCATCAAGCTGTTCACTCAAGAAAAAGCTTAAAACTGAACCAGTGCCTGCAACCTGGTTCAGGTTCTCAGTCCACCTACCAGGGTATATTCCTACAGCACAGGAATGAAATCATCCACATGTATTGATCACATCTTTACTAATGCTCTAAAGCAGTATCCAAATCCATTGGATGTAGTGATCATAATATAGTAGCCATATCTAGGAAAACCAAAGTTCCAAAGGCTGGGCCTAATTGTAGTGTATAAGAGATCATATAATACATTTTGTAGGGATTCCTATGTTGAAGATGTAAAGAATATTTGCTGGTCTGTGGTATGTCATGAGGACCAACCAGACGCTGCACTTGACACATTTATGAAATGCTTATTCCAGTTACTAATAAGCATGACTGTAAAAACTAAGGCAGCAGCTAATGGGGTTCCATAATAAATACAAAACTCAGAGTCAGAGTCTGCGCTACAGCAAAGCCTAATCAGAATGTGTGCATCATGGTTCTTACAGGAAAAGTGAAATGATATAATGAATTTGCTCATGGTGCACGCAGCTCAAATGATATGTAACAACACCATTGGACCAACACATTGGACATGAAACAACGATACAAATGCAAAAGTACAACTAAATAGATTTTAAAAATACATTGTAAACACCAGTGGTCCAACTAGTGCTTTCTAACTGCACTGAACCAACTGCTCTGTTTGTTCCATTTCTCAGGCACCTATGCCAAATGATTAGGATTACTGCTCGGCAGTTGTTTCCTTCTTCCTCCGGCTATATTGCCTGACTTCCCCGGAGAGACCACTTCCCGCATCTATGCGGACTGACTTGCTGCATCCTGGTAGACGTTACGACCCTGTGAGAGCCATGGGGGTGAGAGAGCTGACACACCCATGAAAATAGGGAGATGCCGTATTATTTTCCTCCTATGTTGGCTACCCTCTCTTTTCCGTCTGCACAGAGCAAGTGAATAGGGCCTGGGACTCTTGGAAGAGCTTATGCACGCTCTCTGTGTTACAGTTGTTGTGTTTTTCTTGGTAAGTGGTATGACTAAATAGATTGTTCTTGCCTACACTCTGTTTTCCATGGTCTTATGCTCCTTGCAAAGCTTTTTTGACAGAGAGAAGGTTTCGTCATTGTTAAAGTCCTGTAGACGCTTTTTTGGCCTGCCAAGGCCCCTACAGTAGTACAGTTCCTAGGAGGGCACATCGCTTACACCCAGTCTCTAAGTCTTAGCTTGTCCTGGGACATGTTTATTGTGTTCAAGATACTTTCACAGCAGCTACTAGCCACTGATAAGCGTGGAGGTGTAATATTTCTCCATATTTTTCTTTGCTACTGCCCTTTGCATCCTTAAGTGAGTGTGTGGACTGTGCTCTACCAGCCACTGTTCACGCCCGCAGTCTGCCCAGGGTTTTTCCAGATAAATGTACCTTAACCCATCCTTGTGCCCAGGTCAACTTTTTCTCATTGTTGCACTTTGGAGCCTATGGCTTTTCGTCTGTGTCTTTCCCCAGAAGTGCGTAGCCGTCATTGTACATGGGTTGCGCATCTACTTGGATTGAACGAGAGGTCATGTAAGGGTGTTATGCGCTTCACTCATTAGGCAACTACCCTCGAAAGAGGATGGGCTCTTCTCCGACGATATCCTACCAGATTATGGGGACTTTTATATTGATTTATGATGGCAATTATGACAGTCTTCAGAGGGGCCTGAAAGGGCCTTTATCTACAGAGGCGTTTACCACTTGGGCTCTGGTTTTGGGATATACACTATATATGCAAAGTATGTGGATTCGGCTATTTCAGCCACACCCGTTGCTGACAGATTTATAAAACTGAGCACACAGCCATGCAATCTCCATAGACAAACATTGGCAGTAGAATGGCCTTACTGAAGAGCTCAGTGACTTTCAACGTGGCATCTTCATAGCATGCCACCTTTCAAACAAGTCAGTTCGTCAAATTTCTGCCCTGCTAGAGCTGCCCCATTCAACTGTAAGTGCTGTTATTGTGAAGTAGAAACATTTAGGAGCAACAACGGCTCAGCAGCAAAGTGGTAGGCCACACAAGCTCACAAAACAGGATAGCTGAGTGCTGAAGCATGTAGTGCGTAAAAATCGTCTGTCCTCAGTTGCAACACTCACTACCGAGTTCCAAACTGCTTCTGGAAGCAATGTCAGCACAACAACTAGTCGTCGGGAGCTTCATGAAATGGGTTTCCATCTCCGAGCAGCTGCACAGAAGGCATAAGATCACCATGCGCAATGCCAAGCTTCGGCTGGAGTGGTGTAAAGCTCGCTGCCATTGGACTCTGGAGCAGTGGAAACGCGTTCTCTGGAGTGATGAATCTCTCTTTACCATCTGGCAGTCTGACGTACGAATCTGCGCTTGGCAGATGCCAGGAGAACGCTACCTGCCCCAATGCATAGTACCAACTGTAAAGTTTGGTGGAGGAGAAATAATGGTATGGGACTGTTTTCCATGGTTCAGGCTTGGGCCCTTAGTTCCAGTGAAGGGAAATCTTAACGCTACAGCATACAATTCTGTGCTTCCGACTTTGTGGCAACAGTTTGGAGAAGACCCTTTCCTGTTTTAGCATAATATTGCCCCTGTGCACAAAGAAAGATCCATACATAAATGGTTTGTCGAGATCGGTGTGGAAGAACTAGCCTGGCCTGCACAGAGCCCTGATCTCAAGCCCGTTGAACACCTCTGGGATTAATTGGAACGCCGAATGTGAGCCAGGCCTAGTTTTCCCAACATCAGAGCCCTACCTCACTAATGCTCTTGTGGCTAAATGGAAGCAAGCCCCTGCAGCAATGTTCCAACATCTAGTGGAAAGCCTTCCCAGAAGAGTGGAGGCTGTTATAGCAGCAAAGGGGGGACCAACTCTATAGTATTGGCCATGAATTTTGGAATGAGATGTTCGACGAGCTGGTGTCCACATACTTTTGGTTATGTAGTGTATCTCATTAAACTGAGATGTTATGTTTTTCCCGACAGGTTGTTTCTGCACCTTCTTGGTTCTGATGTTGCACCTTCTTGGTTCTGACGACCCTGGCTTTGGAGAGCATGTTTTGCAGTACGGGAGTTGGCCATATCCCCATATGTGATACTTCAAAACAAGTATTTGAAAGAGAACTTAAAGTACTTTCGAGTGAGATGTATCACCACATTCCCCTGCGCACAAGAGCGCAAGGAAGAGAGTCAAACAGACATGCGCCTGGATGAGATCTTTATGGTCAGGGCCCTCCGCAAGGCTCACAAAATCATTTTAGACTCAAGCCACCCCCTGTACCCGGACTACTCCCTTCTGGGCGCAGGTATAGGGCGCCCCTCGGCAGGAAAGACAGAACTAGACAATAATTTGTGCCAGGTGTGATATCCCTCCTGAATAGCTTGGGCTAATGTTCCTATCGACCCAGTAAGGCCAGCAGGCTAGTCTCTTTTTATTGGTATGTAACTGTTATGAAAATTGTATTGTTAATTTGTTTTGTATTTAAATGCCACTTTAAAAGTGTACATGAGACTGCAACAAAATTTCCCCATGGGGACAATAAAGTCAGTAAGTGAGAATGAACAGAGGGTTGGAGTGTGGCTCCTTATAAGGAGATGAGGGTCTCTCCTTATTCACCACTGTACCTGTCTGTCTCCAACAGACACTTTTGATAGGTCCTTCCGAGAGTATTGGTGATCCAGGCGATCCCCATATGTGATACATCTCACTCATATTATCAGAGAACTGGGGTTGTAAAAGTAACCTTAGGTTTTAGTTTCCTGTTGACAAATGTTTTGCTAAGGTGTGTCCTAATGAACATGACATGTGTCAGACTCACTCGGGAGTGATGTATGTCCTAACATTAACACCATAAGTCACAGCCCTCTTTTATATTGACCGAGTCAATTGGTTCGAGCTCATTTGGGAGATGTTGATGAGGCTGATGTGAGGTCAGACAGACACACCACAGAGTGGCAGCAGGCAGGAAAAAGCAAATATCTGTTTGGAGGGTCATTTGTCACTGGCAGAGCCTCTCCTCCCCCTCATCTCTCTTCCTGCCCTTCTCTTGGCCTTATTTAGCCTCTACGTGTCACACTGGGGTCAGGGTGAACACACACTCTCACACACACACAAACACAGGTACACACACACAGGCACACACACACACATTGTAGTAAAGCGGTGCAGAGCATCATAGAATGAGTGAGGTGCCTTGAATGACTTCTCATTCTTTAGACCTCATTAGGCGCTGATGTATCTCCTCCTCCTCTCTCTCTCTCCGCTTCACAGCCCGAATGTGTCTTGGGGGTGCGTGCGTGTGTCTCAGTGTTCACAGCAATGGAGCCTGTGTGTGTCGGTAGCGAGGAGGCTGATCATTTCAGGTTCTTAGAGTTGGCTAGGCGGGTGGGAGGTCTGTTCTAAGTGTGTGTGTCAGCCAGACATGGGGACACCCGTCACATTCCACAAGCACAGGGGCTCCCAGAGCCCACTCAACCTGGGGTCAAAGATGAATAAAAGATCACACACAGATAGCCACTGCGCACACACATAAACAACCATGCACACACCTCTCTCTGTATTTTATTAAATATAGCCCTGTGACACCTATTCATTAGGTGCGCATACATTACTATGTAGTGTACTGACATTCATTTAGCCAGGTGGCCATACTGTATTTATTTCTGATCCATCACAGAATCCAAGCTCTATAGCCCACATGGAAAAGCCGCTACTGTACGAAACAGTACATATATAAAACTTTAATAGTAAAAAGTTTATATTATTTCAATATTTTCAAATGCCAGCACGAAAATGTGTCACTGGACATAAGCTTTAATTTCAATTCAAAATGTAGCCATGTCCACACAAAAGTGTAATGTACACGCCAGTAAAGTAGTCTAGATGCTTAATTTTAAATGGGGAAGCACTCATTTTAAAGAGTCTTCCATCGCTGTAATGCTGCCCTACATAATTCATATACTCCTGGGGAGAATTTCTCAGAGGAGAGGATTTTTTTTCTTATTTGATTCTCTTTCGATTTTATTCTCTTGAGAGAATCCGGAGCAAAGAAATATAGAAGGGGGAGAATTTGGCATCTTTTTAATCTGTCTTGGATAAAGCATCTAGAGTACCACGTTACCCACTTGTTTCAGGCTCTAGATCAGAGCATCTGCTAAGTTTTGAAAATGTAAATCTAATATATGTTATGTGAACTAAATGTAAATATGTATCGTCCATTTATACTGAACAAAAATATAAACGCAACATGTAACAAAAAAAGACGTTCTGCTGAGTTACAGATCATGAAAGGAAATAAATTCATTAGGCCCTGATCTATGGATTTCACATGACTGGGCAGGGGCGCAGTCATGGGTGGGCCTGTGAGGGCATAGGCCCACCCACTTGGGAGCCAGACCCATCCAATCAGAATTCGTTTTTTTTCCCGACAAAAGGGCTTTTTTACAGACATAAATACTCCTCAGCACCTGGGATATTTTATTTCAGCTCATGAAACATGGGACCAACACTTAACATGTTGCATTTATATATTTTTGTTCAGTTTAGTTCCTTGGTTGCTTTCCATGACTTTCCATTGTTGGAATGTTAGCCTCTTCAATCATGTCATTAAGAGAAGGTGTACATATGGTGTACTTTTCAGGGCCTAAAATTAGTGTACAGGTATCCTCAACACGTGATATATGAAGGTTTTTATACCCAGCATCTGAGAAATGTTCAATATACGCAAACTGATGTGTTGATATTGACCATTTCGGTTTCCTTCAAATGCTAACCACCATTTCCTGTTCCCCCCTCTCTTTCCAGACGTGAAGAACCTGGAGAACTTCCACCTGGTGGAAAGCGTCCAGGAGCAGGTGAACGCTGCACTGCTGGACTATGTCATGTGCAACTACCCGCAGCAGACAGACAAGTTTGGCCAGCTGCTCCTGCGGCTGCCTGAGATCCGAGCCATCAGCCTCCAGGCCGAGGAGTACCTGTACTACAAGCACCTGAATGGAGACGTGCCCTGCAACAACCTGCTCATCGAGATGCTACACGCCAAGAGGGCCTGATGAGACTGCAGGCGGGACGCTGGACCCTGAACTAGTTTTTGCAGTTTTGTTTGTTGAGACTCCAGCCCTTACCCGACTCAGAACAAACTCTGCCCATGTTAGAGCTAGACTTTGTGATTCTGGGGCGGGAAGCATCAGTCCTTTTCCTTCATCGTAATGATCAACCATCCTGGCACACAAACAGGAAAAAACATGCAGAAACTTGACACCCACTTGCAAATGCTGTGTATGCGCGCACACACACACACACACACACACACACACACACACACACACACACACACGCAAAAGCACACACACACACACACGCAAAAGC